>NW_021319099.1:420609-446610 GCF_001605985.2 Dendrobium catenatum
GAGATTTAAAGCCATTGATTATCATATCTAAATCGGTTAAAGGGAGAAACACCGTTGATGGTTTCCCTCCCTCTAACCTCTTTTAGTGACATAATTTTCTTTTCTAGACAAAAGTCTATCTCATATTGACAACTGGTTTTTGAAACTAAGATTCTTTTTATCTTGCTACAATAATCTATCTTATCCGTAATATCCAAAGTTCTTATATATCTTTCAAGTTAAATGAAATCTTGCCATTGCATTTATCACATGATTATGATTTTGTTTTGTGACTTGTTCTTCCCTATGTTAGAGAGAGAGCTCCTATTCTCTAATATTTGGAGGATATACTCACAACTAAGGTTCTTTTTATGGGTTTTGTTAAAGAGAACTTAGCTTGAAAAAATTAAGAGGGAAAATGGAAAAGAAGCAAATTTGAAATGGAAAAAATATATATACACAAATGTGTATAAAAAATCAAGATGCTCAACGAGCCAATCAAAGTGACAAGAGGCATAAAATGAGCCCACTAAATGCAAGCTATTCTCTCTTTTCAAAACTTTTAAAACTTTGAGAACTCATTGGTTATTTGATGCTTTCAAAGGCTTGATTTTAAATTTCATGATTGAGACAAATTACTTTGGTATATTTTTTATAAGATATTTTCTTTGTAACCAAGTATTGATTGAATCTTCTTTTTACCCAGTAAAGTTTTTCTGAGTTAGACCTTTTGTTTTTAAAAGGACGATTATTGCCCTGAAAGAAGTCCGAGCTAGGGATTAACAAGATCGGATATTCTACCTTTTTCAAATTTTGACTTGTTAACTCTTTGATCTTTTGAATCTCTAAAATTGAATTGTTTGAAAAATCTGTCATATGGATACTTTGCTAAAAAAATATGTTTAACCAAAAACAAAAATTCTTTTTTTTTTCTTCGGTTTTCTTTTTAGTTTTTTGCCTTTTTTAGCTTTGTATTGTTAGTCTTTTATCTCTTTGAGGGCTTTGATCATCAACTTTTTCCTTGGATTCAAATCTCTTGTGACATTGTCCTGGCCGATTCGCATATCATCCTGGACGATAGGACAAATTTTCTTCAAAATTCCATCTGCTGAACTTTTCTGTGCTTGCTTTAACTCTTCGTCCTGGACGATAACTTATCGTCCTGGATGATCTGATCGAAATCTGTTGATAGTCTTGGCCGATAATATATTTCATCCTAGCCGATGCATTTTATGGTCATCATCCTGGCCGATACACTAGATCGTCCTGAACGATCCACGTGTCAGCACGTTTAAATCTTTAAAATTGGCCCCGGATGATCCATTATTGGACAGTCGTCCTGGTCGATCCACTGTTCATCCTGGACGATACACGCGGTATAGATTTAAAATATTTTAACTTCGGCCGGTATGATCAATTATTGTGCATCGTCCCGGACGATACACCTAATCGGCCCGGACGATCTGCTTTTTCAACGGTCGTCCGGCTTGACTCCTCGGAACGAGCGCCTGTCTCTAATCGGCCTGGCCGATATCTAATCGGCCCGGTCGATCGGACCGCCTTTTTAACTAATCGGCCTGTACACAATTATTTTACCATATCGTCCTGGACGATTCTGCGATCGGCCTTGAAAATATGGTTGTTTCTTTAAAATCAGGCCGTTCCAGCCATATTTTTCACTTCACATCTCCTCTTCTCTTGTGTTTTCTTACTAGTCTCTTGCTATGGCTGGTGGGAAGCGAGTCCGACAAACTTCTCGGAGTTCTTCGTGGGCTAGGATTGACCCTCATTTCAAGGAGGCAAAGATGAAGCTGTTTACCATCAATATAAAGAATGTGGGATAACTATCTCCAGAATCATCAATCCTGTCCACCGTTCGTACCCAGTAATGGATCTCTTTACTCACACTTCTCTTTGTTTCATTCTTTCTCTCGCTTTTCCCTTTCATACTGAGCTTCTTCGTGAATTATTCGCAAATCTTCGCATAAATCCTACTTTCACTGCCATGACCTCCTATGTGAATCGACGCCTGGTCGAAATCACATATCAGGACTGTGTTAAACTTTTATAGCTATCCACCATCGGGGATAAGCTGCACATAATCGTTTCAGATCCTGACTTTGACTGGTCCATGACAAATCATTTCCTTCACCAGACCAATACACCTTTTCATGTTGGAGAGACTAGCTCTTTAGTCAAAGATGCTAGGACAATCCAACATATTCTTCGCACCTCCATAATTCCAAAAGCCGGAGACCAATCCACATCATTCCTCTACTTTCTCTGACTACTTTTTACATTATGGCTCATAGAGAATTTAATACTGCTGACTTAATTTTTTGGTACATTGATCATTTAACCACAATCCGTGATCCAGGTCATAAGAGGAAACCCAATCTGACTTTAGGACACTTCATAGCATATGTCCTTGAAACCAAATATTAACTTCAATATCCTGCTCCTCCCAACCTCCCAACTCTCTTCTACTCAAATAATTCTTTCACTATCCTTCACAGTACTTGTCTCCACCCAGGAGATGATGAACCTCAAGGGACTGAGGAGGAGGAGGCTCCCGCTCCCGCTCCTGTTCCTGATCCTACTCCTCTTCGCCAGCACTCTCAGCTTGACCAGTTAGTGGAGAGGTTTGATTGATGGGAGTCCCGCTTCGATGCTTACGTTGCTGCCCAGGAGCAGCAATATTCTGAGGACATGTCCCGCTACGAGCAGCACCGCACAGAAGATTTAGCCCATTTTGATAGCTTCATTACTCACCACCAGCAGCAGCATGACAAGGACATCACCTGGTTTAATGCTCAGTTCACTACGCTAGCTAGCTACTTTCAACAGCCACCTCCACCACCTCCATCTGATAATCAGGGTCCCTCATTTTTGTAGTCTTTGTTTTTTGTTTTTTGTTTTCTATTTTCTGTAGTTTATCTTGTAGTTTGTTTTGGTTTCTATTGTGTTGTTTCCTTTTTCTTTTTGTGCGTTTAGGACCCTCTTTTTGTGATGACAAAAGGGGGAGTAGGATGTGGTAGGAAAAGTTGACATGCTTGTAACTTTGAAATTTTAATGAACTGCTGTTTTTACTGAGATTTTCTTACTTGTGTTTGCCATCATCAAAAAGGGGGAGATTGTTGTAAATCTATATTCATGACTTATGTTTTGATGATTGACAAACACTATTGATTCTCTTGGACTGCATGTTACTTCTAACTTTTCAGGAATCGAAGATCGGACGAACAAATGAAGCTAGTTCAAGATTGCGTAGGTTTGGATTGAGTCAGTCTGTACTTTGCTTTTTCTCTTATTGAGTCTATTTGTAATGTTCAAAGAGACAGATGCTAAGTAACCCTACACACACACACTTGAGAGACTTAGAAATTCTACTTACACACACACACTTGAGAGACTTAGAAATTCTATTTTTACTCAAATCGTCCAGGATGATATCCCGATCGTCCTGGACGATCGGGCTTAAAACAGAAAGTCTAATCAGGGATTCTTAATTAAGGCAGCCGTCATTAGCCAATCGGCCTGGACGATACGTGTATCGGCTAGGACGATAAGCTCAAAACAGAAAGAAATTGCCGCCATAAATAATTAAGGTATTATATATTTTTGGTAATCGGCCTGGACGATATTTAATAATTATGCCTTAATTGATCAGAGAAATCAAGGAAGTAATTAAGGATGATTGATACGATCATATCGGCCTAGACAATCTAAGGATCGACCGGGCAGATCTGTTCAAAAACCTTAGTTACTTCTGGATGATAAATATCGGCCAGCTTGAATTCAGGGTGATACTCTAGATGATTTTCCTCTGATTTGTACTGATCGGCCGGGACAATCGTGAGATTGTCCTGGGTGATCAGGCAAATTTTCAATCATCCAGTTTGCATTCAGGGTGATGCTCTGGCCGATCTTCTGAGATTTGTACTGATCGGCCAGGACGATGTCCATATCGGCCTGGACGATATTGTCGGCAACTTGCAATTATGAGCTCCTTTGAAGCTCTTCTATTTAAGATATCTTGTTCAACATTTTTAAACAATTTTTTGCTGCCCGCACTTCAAATTTCCACGCTTATTTTTCTTGTGGTGTGATTTTGGTTTATGACATTTTACTTCTTTGTGAAAAGAATTTTTAAAATACCAATTCACCCCTCGTCTTGGTTAGCTTAGGCCAGTTCTATAGGCTTAACATCCCTAACGAACTTTCAAGTTGCCCCCCTATTTTTGGATGTTGAAGCTCAAGGAGTTTAAAAATATATGAGTTGACATTTTATATTGGTCGAATCGTAAAAAATTGCATTCCAAAAATCAATAGCTTGCTCAAACCTGATCATAGAGGCCCTATTGAGCTCCAAAAGTGTTGAAATTGAGTCCGAAATGTCAAAAAACTTGTTTGGGGACCCCAAAAATCTCTAATTCAGACCATCCAAGCCAAAAATTAGGCCCATACATGTGTAGGCGACTGAACCGGCTGGCCGGCCAGCGGGCCGCCGTGCGCCGCCACCTGCCGGTGGCGGCATCTACGCGACATGCAAACAGACGCATCCGCGCGTCTAACCGTGCAGTTACAGGTAATTTCAATTTTTTTTTATTTCGTGTGCAGCTAAAAAAATTCTGAAAAAATCCCCAAAAATTCCAAAAAAATTTGAAAAAAATAAAAAAATTTTAAAAAATTTTAAAAAATTTGAAAATTCTAGAGAACTCTAGAAACTTCACCCTTCTTTCATAAAAAACTAAAAATAGACCTCTAAGGCCTATAAAAAAATTACACTTTCTCTTCTTCCTCCTCTAGCTCTCTGACAGTTGAGGATGTACGCTGTTTTTGAGTAGGTGAATTTCCCTACTTAAGTCAGCGCCCCTCCTCTTATACAGAAGTTAGAGACTTTCTCCTCTTTCTCTCCTTCTGGCTTTTTGACAGTTAAGGCTTTTCGCAATTTTTCAATAGGTGGCTTTGCCTACTTGATTCGGCGCCCCTTTTCTATACTTTTTCTTCTTATGGCTTTCTGATAGTTGAGGCTTTTTGCTATTTTTCGTAGGTGATTTTCCCTACTTAAATCGGCGCCCCTCCTTGCTTTTTGATAGTTGAGGATTTTTGCTATTTTTCAGAAATGATTTTCCCTACTTAAATTGGCGCCCCTCCTCTCGTACAGAAGTTAGAATTTTCTCCTTTTTTTCTCCTTCTAGCTTTCTGACAGTTGAGGCTTTCCTCTATTTTTCGTAGGTGATTTTTCCTACTTAAATCAGCGCCCCTCCTCTCGTACAGAAGTTAGAATTTTCTCCTCTTTCTTTTCTTTCTCCTCCCTCATTCTAACTTTCTTATAGTTGAGGCATTCCCCTATTTATCATAGGAAGAATCCCCTACTAAAATTCAGGGCCCCTCTCCGTATATAGAAGTTAGAATTTTTGCAGTCGTTCCTTTTCTTCTTCTCTGGTCTTTTTCTTACATTAGAGGTATTCCACTGTCGGAGATAGGTGGCATTCCCCTATCAAGCTTCAGTGCCCTTCTTTTGTGTAGAAGGAGAAATTTTTCCTCCTTCTTCTCTTGCGCTCTTCTTCTTGCATTAGAGGCATTCCACTATCGGAGATAGGCTGTATTCCCCTATCAAGCTGCAGTGCCCCTCTCTTGTATAGAAGAAGTCGTGATGAGAGGCTATCTTCAAAATAGATAACCCGTGATAGAAGGAGATCAATTGCTGCTTGTATGTGAGGGTGATTTAAGAAGATCTTACAGTGATAGTATTTTCTTGGAGGAGAATCAGAAGTGATGAATAGACGGGGAGAATTTTGATGCTGTTTGAACAAAAGTTTGTCAATGATGGACGATTGAGTTGAAGCCCATTAGCAGTCAACGACCGATTGTAGAGTCAAAGGAGAGAGTTCGAGGGTGTGCTGCTAGCAATAGTCGAGCGAGAAGCCGATGCTGGTAGATATGAAGGAAAGGACCGACAGTGAATATCGGGCGGCGAAGGGCCGATGATGATAGTGGTCCTATTGCATTATGCTAAGGCGATATATATATCCATATTGACATGTGCAGACATAAAAAAATTTTCATTTCTTTAAAGAAAAAGTTATAGGAGATGCTTGTGTGCAGCAGAGAATAAATCACTTAAATCCACCAAGAATATTTGACTATTATAAAGTTTCTTGTTGCTTGATGATAGTAGCTTATATAAATAATGTTAATGTACATTTTTAATTTTAATATCTTTCAAAAGAGAACTTGATGTGAACTTTTTGCAATGTAACTCCATTTATATTATATATGAAGTTGAGAATTTATCCTTCGGAGCAAATTGAATTGTGATTACATCTTTTAGGCATGCTTTGATATATTACCCCCCATATTTTGGAGGAACTGTTAGACTACTAAGGTCTTTATATGAGTGATGATTTTATCAATCACTTGCTTTGCTTTATGATATTAAACTATATGGAAGAGGTTGGAAGAATCTATCAAGAATAAATGACCTATACGAGGTTGTACGTCAGAGCCTTGCTTGATGACATTAACCTGTATGAAAGAGGTCAAGAGAATCCTTCAAAGATGTAAGAGCTATTAGAGGTTGTATGTTAGAGCCCTGCTCGATGACGTTAGCCTGTGTGGAAGAGGTCGAGAGAATCCACCAAGGCTATAAGATCTATCCAAGGTTGTATGTCAGAGCCCTGCTCGATGATGTTAACATGTGTGGAAGAGGTCAAGAGAATCCATCAAGGATGTAAGACCTATCCAAGGTTGTATGTCAGAGCCCTGCTCGATGATGTTAACCTGTGTGGAAGAGGTCGAGAGAATGCACCAAGGATGTAAGAACTATCTGAGGTTGTATGTCAGAGCCCTGCTCAATGACGTTAACCTGTGTCGAAGAGGTCAAGAGAATCCATCAAGGATGTAAGAACTATCCAAGGTTGTATGTTAGAGCCCTACTCGATGATGCTAACCTATGTGGAAGAGGTTGAGAGAATCCACCAAGGATGTAAGAACTATCCGAGGTTGTATGTAAGAGCCCTGCTCGATGACGTTAACCTGTGTGGAAGAGTTCAAGAGAATCCATCAAGGATGTAAGACCTATCCAAGGTTGTATGTCAGAGCCCTGCTCGATGATGTTAACTTGTGTGGAAGAGGTCGAGAGAATCCACCAAGGATGTAAGACCTATCCAAGGTTGTATGTTAGAGCCCTGCTCGATGTCATTAACCTGTGTGGATGAGGTCAAATCAAATCCCCCTGGGATTGATCATTCGGTGATTGAGATATAATATAGATTATATATTTCTTGAATCACGAAAAAAGAGTTTGAGAAGAAAATAATATCACAATAACATGAGCATCACATTACTGTATTATATAAGACAGTACAATAGTTCCCTGACTTAGGGATATACAAGTTACAATGTACTTAACACATAAGATCTACGTACGGGGACTACATAATATTTAACTTGGAAGAAGACATT
This sequence comes from Dendrobium catenatum, assembly GCF_001605985.2. NCBI lineage: Eukaryota > Viridiplantae > Streptophyta > Magnoliopsida > Asparagales > Orchidaceae > Dendrobium > Dendrobium catenatum. The sequence continues at coordinate 428,059 of NW_021319099.1, forward strand.
AGAGATATCAAAGTGACACCCTACTCAATATAAAAGAGACATGATGAAACAAGACAAGTAGTCTTGTTGGAACTCGTTCAATAAGAATTAGAATGTTAAGCCTAATTAAATGTCCCAAGGCTAACCAAGAGGGGGGTGAATTTGTAATTTAAAAATTATACTTCTACTCTTGGATTTTTAGAAAACCTTTTTAATCATTAATGCAAGTTAAATTTAAAGTTAAAAAATAAACTTTTCAATCAGAGTAAATAACTTGTAATTAAATTAAATGCAAAAAAAAAAGAAAGAACACACCAGATTTATAGTGATTCTGTCAAATCTTGACCTACGTTCACTCCCCGGAGGCACCCTCCGAGTATTGCACTAATACCACAAAGTGACTCTCCTTTTGCCCCCAATGCAAGGCCGAGAAGCCCGTACAAAATCACTTTTACCTTCCCCGGCGCGGCAGAGTAGCCGGGTTCTTTGACACCAAAGAGATCTTCTTCTCACCAAAACTTCCCTCAAGACGACCCTTGAATCCGATGGTACTGAGGTGCAAGTTTGCCGGAGCAACCGTGTGAATATCCCCTCCACACTCCATTGAAATCACCTCCAAGGATCTTCTCCCTCTCAAACTCCACCCTTTCCTCTCTCCCTTTCAAGTTCTCTCTTCTAGTTTTCTCCAAAAGAACGAAGACACAATGACGGTCAAAGATACACTTTGTCATCCTTTTACACTCTCCAAGTGTCGGCAGAGAACCAGACCGATGTTGTTGAACTTCACTTGAGAACCTTCAGAGGAGATGGGCAGAAGCAAAGAGATCTTCTTCTTCAAGTAACCTTGTGAATTCTTCACAAATCCCTCACTTGATCTCTCACTCTTCACTCTTACAATCTCTCCCAAACTCTCACACTCAATGATCCCTTTCAAGAGAAAACAACTCCAAAGGTACTTGTAATAGTTTCTAGGACTCCTTATATAGAAAGGACATGAAAAACCATCCAAAAAATTATTAATTTGAAGTTTTTCTGCGCATTGGATCGTCCCGTACGAACTTGAGTTAGTCCCATACGAAATGTGTAAAAACTGTCCCGTACGAACCATTTGTGCATCAGTACGAACCAATTTTGTCCTTGGATGAAATAGGTTCATCCTGGGACGAAAAATTTCATCAGGTACGAACAGTTATATTAAAGGTCGGTTCCAAAAACTGCAGAACGTTGCCAGAAACTGTCATAGTCGGTTCCCATCATCCTGGGACGAATTCAGTTCATTTTGGACGAAATTATATAGAGAGTTTCGTCCAAAGACGAAGCTTAATTTCGTCATGTATGATTTTATACAGAGAGTTTCATCCAGAGACGAACCATGCATTTCGTCTGGATGAACAGTGCAAAGTGAGAATCCCGAGACGTTCGTCCCTGGACGAATGTTAAAATCATCCTGGACGATCAGGACTTAGAAAAGTTTTCTCCCTGCCTGTTCGATCCATTGCTCTTACAAGGAGATAACTGATCTGATCGTCCTGTACGAACAATGTTCATCCCGTACGATCAGCACAAAACTTTTTCAAGATCTCCTTTAGTGTGTGTGAATTTAGTCACTCAATTACAATCACTCCCTCTCAAATTTAATTCAAATAAAAAGTACAAGCTTCAAATTTATAAAGTATTTCATGCTGAATTTGATTTGAAGTCTTTGTAGTCTGGAATTCAATTTTCCTGAAATATTAGTCACAAGAGCAAAAACAAATCTTCCAAAAAATGTAAGGAGATAACAACACATAAAACAATAATATTTGGAATCATCAAAACTATACACGTTGCAAGAATGTAACATATGTAAATAGCAACTTTCCTAAGAATCTCAAGTTTTGGAAAGAAGAAGATCACTTTGATGTCAAAGGATCTGGCTACTCTGCCACACTGGATAAGTTTAAAGAGATTTATGGTTATCTGCCATCTCCTGGAGGGAGAAAATGGAGTCAAGGTTCTCTATTTGTGTAAGGCGTTTCAGACCTCTGCTTCATCGGGTTGGTGGAAGAGATTTTATAAGGGTTTCTACGCCTAGCAATGGGTGGTTAAAGGAGAGCCACTAGTGTAATACCTCGAATAGGAGGTTTTGGGGAGTGGACATAGGTCAGGTTACCCAAATCACTATAAAATTTGGTGTGTTTGTTCTTAGTTTTATTTTTTCACACTTTATTTTTTGTATTTATTTTTGTTATAACTATATGGATAAAATCTCTAATTTTTTATTATTGTGAAATTTCTTTGCTTTCACTTCTAGAGATAAAAATAATCAATATTTAGATGTTTAAAAAATCTTTAAAATGGGGATTTTTCTTTTTTGTTTAAAAAAGTTTTTAAATATTCAATTCTCCCCCTCTTGATTAGCCTCAGAACTAGTTCTATAAGATTTAAGAATCTTCACAAACTTTCAAGTGAAATCAGAGTGGGAATCATAAATTAAGTTTTAGAAAACTTTTGAGAAAAGATTAATGGCTAACTTTGAAAATCATAATTTTATGGAAGAATATTCAATCACATGATCACCTTCATTTAAAAATATTTCTTTTGATTTTTAGAAAATTTACAAGTCTATTTTTTGTAATCAATTGATTATCGAATGTGGTATATGATTCAAACTGGTTGTTCTATACCGTCACATATTATAGATGGAGTCAAAATTTATATTCTTTTTACTAAATGAAGTAGAATAGAAAAAATTAATGCTCAATTGAATGCTAAATGCTTGAACTATTTTTTCTGTGCTTTGAATTCTAAATATTATATGAGAATCTCTACATGTACTACTGGCAAGGATATTTGGGATAGATTATGAACTACATACGAAGGTATTAATGAAGTCAAGTAATCTAAGTTGAATATTCTAATGTATAATTATGAGCTTTTTTATATGAAATCTTATGAGATGATCTTAAACATGTATATTAGGTTTACTCAAATTCTGATATCATTACATACTTTAGGTAAAGAACATTCAAATATTGAAAATATCAATAAAATTCTACATTATCTACTTGATAAATTTTATGCTTAAGTTACTACTATGTGTGAATAAAAAAAACTTAAATGATTAATTTATTGATAATCTGATTGGGTCACTGATTACCCACGAGCAAAGTGTGAGTCAAAAGCTTTTGGATACTGGTGAAACTATAGTATTAAAAGCTAAAGACATGGATAGAAGTGGCTTAGTAGATGATGAGAGTGAGGAAATAACATCAATAATAAGAAAATTTGAAAATATAATATATTGTAAGCATCAACATCAACAAAAGTGAAATAAAGGTAAATATGATAAAAATGATAAGATTTCTTCTGATGTTATTTGCTTTAGGTGTAGGAAACCCGGATATATAAAAATCAGTGCCCTAATATAAAAACACTTAATGCATAGGAAAATTATTAAAATAAGCCAATTGTAATAAGGACAAATGATAAAATGTAAATGATCTCATGGGTAGACCTAACTTCTGAATCATTAGACCAGGAGCAAGACGATGAGGTTTAAAGTTTTATTTGTGTATTTATTTATTAATGCATATGTATATGTTTATTGTTTTTATTTGACGTGAATGTTTTTATTTTCTTTATTATTTTAGTGTTTTGTTATTTATGTTTTTAATTTTTTTTAATTTTTATATATGTTTTTGAGAACATTTTTTGCCACAAATCACATCAAACATCATATTTGTATAAGAGAATTAATCACTTCTCACATTTTTTTAAAATAAAAAATTTATCATCTTTTTATTTAAAATCTTTGGTAAGTGATTATTGACTTCCTCTAACTGCTTTAATGGTGCAATATCATTTTGAATTAAAAACTATTTCAAATTAAAAATTAGGCCAAGAAATAGAATTTATTTTATCTTCCTATAGTTCTCTATCTCATCTGAATACTTTTGAAAATCAATGAATTTATTTCAATTTTTCTTACTCAAATTGTTTGTCTATATCAGATGGATCAGGTTTTAATATGTAGTTTTTTCTTCCCTATAAAAGAGTGTGAGTTCCTCTTCTCTTATATTTGGAAGATAATCTTACAACTAAGAATTATTTAAAGACTTAAGAAGGAAGCAAGTTTGCAAAATAAAAAAAAAGAGGTATAAAATGTGCCCAAATTGAAAAAATGTGTAATGTTAGTCAAATGAATTGCAAGATGCACAAAGTATATCAAAAATAAAAAGATACGCAAAGTGTGCTAAACAATGAGAAAGTGGTATAAAATGAGCTCACTATAAGTTAGCTTCCCTTTATGTCAAGTCTCTAAATTCTAGATAAATTCAGGTGCCAATTTATATCATCTGCATTTGAATTTGATAATCATGATTTTTGATTTATCACTTTGCAATGCTATTCTATTAAGATATATTTCTAAAAAAAAGTTTAAAAATATCACATTTCCTTTCTAATTTATTTTCTAAATTACATTTTTATTTAAAAAAGGACTTTAACATGTAAGGAGCCTTAGCTAGTGTCGATAAAATTCAAATTTTCAACCTTTTTGGAATTTAGTGTAGTCAATTCATTTCTTAATAAATTTTTGAATAAAATCAAGAGCTAACTTTCCCATTTTGAGAAAATTTTCTTAAATTAATTGATTCTTCTTAAACATCACCACCAACTCCATTTAATCAGGGCCGATTTGATCTTTTATGTTTGTTTTATTTTTTTGTTGTTTGTTTCTTTTTCTGTGCTTCTCTACTTTTTGATAATGTCAAAGGGAAAGAATGTAATTTTTGAGTTTCATTTGTTCATCTTGTATTTTCATTTATTTATCTATTATTTAAATTTATTTTTCTATTGTTTAGTTTGTTAATTTCATTTAAAGACTCTCCCATCTTGTATTTGCATTTGTTCATCTTGTATTTGCATTTATTTCAATATATTTTGGATATCCCTTATTTTTTAATATAATTATCTTAGTGAGGGGGAGATTAAGAGAAAAAAAAATTTAATTTATAAATTCAATCAGTAATATTTACCATCATAAAAAAATGGGAGATTGTTGCAACTTGAGTTCACAAGTTTATATTTTTGATAATAATAAATATTGTGAGTCACATCTTTATGTCTACTTATATTTGCAATGCAATTTTGTTTGTGAATGTACTATTTTTTTTAAGAACATCATGCACCATCCAACGAAGATTCAAGGCTTAAATTTGGGTAGAATAAGTTATGTTGTAAAGATTTTTATAATATTCATTGATGTATTTTTAATTTCTTGAGTCAAGTCCTGTAAGCATGTATGCTAGCTTGATGACAATGCACACATGCACTTAAGGGGAGTGAGATTGAGTCAAAATTAGATATTTAAATTTTGAACTAATAATATTATATGATTTAAATTGTATTATATAATCAGCTCATCTAACTTATTATACTGGATGATTTAAATCATCTAGGACGATGAGTTATGATCATGCAAAATAGTAGCCAATTATAATTTAGGTATGATTTTAAGATTTAAATTTTGTTCTAATCTTCCAGAAAGATCTACGTTATATTGAATGATATATGATAATCATGAATAAATTGATCCTGTGATTGGTTAATCAAATATACTTAATTCTGATATTATGATCATATTGTATGATCAACAGAGATGATTTTGGTTATCCCATATTTTGTCATGGACAAACTATATTTTTATTGAACTAATCATCTTGGATAATTGCATAATCATCCTGGACGATCAATACAAATACTTAAACTTATCATATTGGGCAATGCTCATAGTAATGACAAAAAAGGCTATTTTGAACTGATCGTACATAACAATCATACAGGATCGTACTAAATGATAAGTACAAATTTGAACTGATCGTATTAGACTATATGGTGATCATACAATACTATCAGGTTAAATTATACACATCGTACAAGATGATCTCATGATCGAACTAGATGATCTTTGATGGTAGAATTGAGTTTTTAGGGTTTTTAAAGCCCTTTATTTACGCTTTCTACAAAGGCATTACAAGTGTATTTTGCATGCATTGAGTATTCATTCTTATGGAGAAAACTTGAAGAGAGAGCCTTGAAAGGGATAGAGGAAAGGGTGGAGTTTGTGAGAGAGAAGATCCTTGTGGGTTTCAGGGAAGTATGGAGGGGGTTTCACATGGTTACTCCAATAAGCTTGCATTTTAGTACCATCAAATTCAAGGTTTGTCTTGAGGGAAGTTTTACAAAGAAGAAAATCTCTTTGGTGTCAAAGGACCTGACTTCTCTGTCACACCGGGGAAGGTGAAAAGGATTTGTGGTTCTCTACCATCTCATGGAGGGAGAAAAGGTGTCAAGGTTCTTTACCTGTGAAAGGAGTTTTGGTCCTTTGTCGCACCGGGTTGGTGGAAGAGATTTTGTAAGTGCTTCTCTGCCTAGCTGTGGGAGCTAAAGGAGGGTCACTAGTGAAATACCTGGAACGGAAGGTTTTGGGGAGTGGACATAAGTCAGGTTTACCGAACCATTGTAAAATCTTGTATGTTTATTCTTGATTTTATTTTTTTGCACTTTATTTTTCATATTTATTTTTGTTATAACCGCGTGGGTAAAATCTCTAATTTTTTGTTATTGGGAAATTATTTTTCTTCTGCATCGAGAGAAAATATTCTTAATTTTTAGAAGTTTGAAAAAAGCTTAAAAAAGAGGGACTTTTGTTTTTAGTTTAAAGAACTTTTTAAATATCCAATTCTTTTTTTTTTTTTTTTTTGAGAAGATGTACCAAATTGCATTAAGAAAAGTAAAGGGAACTAATTACAATTGCTAGTGTGATCACATTCTTCCTTGATTAATTTCAACAAGGAATTTTATCAAAAGAAAAACTATCAAACATAAAATTCCTATCTAGAGCCATAGTAGCACAATGATTAGCTACTTTATTACAACTTCTAGGAACATAAGGAAAGACCACTTTATTAAACTCATCCAAAAATAAAGCTCCTTGTCCGGCCACCTATCCACATGCCAAACCTTGTTCTTCAAAGAATTTTGAATGAATGTAATAATATTGACGTTGTCACTCTCAATAATCACCCCTTTGCACTCAAGCATCCAGCTCCGAATGAAGTTGCACACTGTACATAGCGCCTCCATCTCTAACTGAGCTATATCCCAGTGGAGCTTGCTCTTCCCAAATGCAAGAATAAGCCTACCTTTGTGATCCCGGAAGACCCTTCCGATTCCAGCAGTATTTGAACCGAGCAATGAAGCATCCACATTGATCTTAATCCAATCTATTGGTGGAGGGCACCAAGCTTTTGGAAACTCTCGAAGGAGATTAGTACCCCAACAATCAAGATATGGACTAGACTTGAACATGGCCATAGATAGAGCATTTGCAGCTACTACAGAACATGGTAAAGCAGTTTTACCATGTTTAACTTCATTCCAATTTTTCCAGTTCAGATAAACTATGGTGCAGTACATTCTAACAATTCTAGAATTCCAGTTTGTTAATCTTCTAAGCTCCATTAAACAGTCTTCTAAAGACTAAAAGATGGGAATGTGGATGCCCAACTCACGCATCTTTACAATAATATCAACCAGATGTCTATAAAGAACCATTATATGCTCATAGTTCTCGACCACCTGACAACCCCTAGCACACTGATCATTCAAGGAAATTCTTCGGTATTTAAGGAAATGATTAGTAGGAATCGCAGATTTGCAAAGCCTCCACCAAAAAATCTCTACCTTCTTGTTGAACTTCAACTTCTTGAGCCAATTACCATAACCATCATCATCACCAGGATATCTATACTTCATCAAGTTCTCATATGACATTGCTGACACTGTTTTACCCGAGAACATACTCAGCAATTCCAGCTGATCCTCCACTTCAATGGAATTTATCTGATTTTGGCTGATTAATACAATGAGCTCTGTATGAAACAACTACTGAAGCTGTTGTAATTCCAACTGCCATCTGATATAAGATGCTGTACAGTCATACCTTCTAACGTAGCATAATCCACAAATGTTGGCCACCAATCCAAGCATTTGTCTAGCAGCCACACATCTTTAAGCACATTTATTTTACTACCATTTCCCACCTTCCACTTAACAATAGCTCTCAAATTTCTTCCTCCATCCAGTAAAATTTTCTAATCACTAGAACTAGTCTTTCTATGTGAACCATGCATAACATCTGTTCCATACTTGGCGTTGACAACTCTATGAAACAGAGTTTTCAGCTTCTGCAGATAATTCCACGTCAGTCTTGCTCTGAATGAACCAATTCTTAGCATAGGAGAATGTACTCCCAGCCCCCCCTATTTTGTGGTTTACATATCTCCCCCCAAGCAACATAATGCATACTCCTCTTCCCATCAAGTTTATGCCAAATAAAGTTTCTACAAAGTCTTTCCAACTCATACAACATTCTTTTAGGCATCATAGAATGTGTCATTAAAAAATTTGGCATAGATAAAATAGAAGTTTCAATAAGAGTAAGTTTACCTCCCATTGATAATGACTTCTTCCCCCAAGTATTAAGTCTTTCCATAACTTAGCTCAATAGATCTTGAAAATCTGCCATCCTTAATCTGTTAAGAGAAATCTTCACTCCCAAGTAACTCAAGTCTTTCACAACTTTGAAGCCAAACAATCTAGTAATCTTCTTCTTCAAAGGGTGCCTAACCGCCTTACCATATAAAATCTGAGATTTATTGGAATTAATTTTCTGTCCCGTCCACTTACAGAAGTCCTCAACAGTAGCCTTTAAAACTCTAACAATGGCCAATGAAACCTGAGAGAAAACCAATACATCATCTGCATAGAGAAGATGTGTTATCTTAGGACCACTAGGAGAGACTTGGACTCCAAGAACCTGCCCCCTTTGTTAATTTAAATATCCAATTCACCCCCTCTTGATTTACCTCATGACTAGTTCTATAAGGTTTAACAACTCTCATGAACTTCTAGAATGGGGAACTTTAGTTGCTCATAAATTTAATTTTTTGGAATGCCAAATCACATAGATAAAAATTTATCCTTTTTAATTTACATGGATAATGACTTCCTGAAGATGAAAAGCAATTTGAGTCACAAAATAATAAAATGTCTCATATACATCAAGCAAGGATGTGGAAATAAAAAAAGGAAGAGTTCAATTTGAATGTTTCGATTGAGTTGAATCATATAATATAAATAAAATAAAAAAGGGTCATATTAATAATTAAAATTAGGTATATAAATAGAGTTAGATGATAATTAAAAAAGAAGTAAATTTGGAACTTCATTTTGTGTTTTAAGAAGTTGAAAAATTAAATTGCAGTTTGTTGAAATTGAAAAACTCTTTTCCCATTTCTATTGAAACCGGAAAAAGATTTTCCAATTTCTTAAGAAATCATATAATTAAAAATAAATTATTTTCAAAAAATAATAATTTATTTGGTTATTAGAAACCCAAAAAAGTTTTCCAGTTTTTAATAATCAAAATTTAATATCTTATCTAAATGTCATTTATTTTAATATTATATATAATAGTAAATATTATGTAGATATTTATTTTAATATTTTACTTAACTTAAGTTAACTATTAATTTAGTTTGAGAGAACTTATGAAACAATTTTTATTTTAAATTATTATTTTTTGAATAATTACATTTTTAGGTTAATTTAAAATAAAAAATAATATAACTTAAATTTAATAATAATAAAGAATAACTACTATTTTTTGAATTCATATATAGTGAAGATTTAATTTACAAATTTTAGTGGGTTAATCGAATTATTTAATTACTAAATATTTGACAAAAAAATTAATATAGAGTTTATATTTTAAATTCTTAATTTTTAATAAAGTTTTGAACAATTCTGGCAACCTCAAACAATTCTTGACAAGATTCCTTCTTCTTTTTTGAAAATTTTGAAGGAGGAATCTTTACGTGTTATCTTGTAACTTCTTGTTTTTGTTTCTATTTTCATTAATGCATTTATTGCTTCTTTCAAAAAAAAAAAAAAACAAAAAAAACAAAACTTGTTTGACTCGGCCTCCAAAATAAGAAATTCAAGAGGGTATAAACTAAATTTTTTATTAATTTTTGTTAAATATTTAATAATAAAAAAATAATAGTAACCCTTTAAAAATTTTAAATTAGATCTTTAGTGATATATTAATTAAAAAATAAGTTATCTTCTTTAATATTATCAAATTTAAATTATATTATTTTTTACCTAGTTATTCTATTGAAGAATAAAAGCCTTTCTCTAAAGCTTAAAAAAATGTCAAACTCCAGTATTTAAAATTGAATGCTCGATACAGTAGTGTGCAATTCATGCCAAAATTTATCAGAGGAAATAAAGCATCACGTTATATTTTCAGAATAACAGAACTAAACTAACTAGTAGAGTTTGCAAAGCTAAGATTAGCAGTGTTGCAGGCTAGAAAATAAGCGGCGATAGAGTTAGAATACTACGTCTTAGTGTTGCACGGATATCCAGCTCACACATAAAGAACAAAAGATTTTTTACGTTGAAAGCCCTGTAAAAAGGAAAAAATCACGTGGTCTGATTCAGTTGAAAATGATTCCACTAGAACTTGAGTTGGTTATAATGGGCTGACTCGCTTCAAGGGCGATCAGATTACAAGTATCAACTATACGACAGAAGTCCGGGTGTCAGGTGATGGCCCGGCAAAACTTCGGGCGTCATGTGGTGGTCTGGCAGAACTCTAGACCTTAGGTGGTCGTCTGGCAGAAATCCGGGCGTCGGGTGATTGTCCAGCAGAGCACAGGATCTCAGGTGGTGGTCCGGCGAAGGCGAGGGCCTCGGGTGATGGTCCGGCGAACTCAAGCGATAGTCAAGGAGGAGCTTCTTCTTTCTCATCTTCCTTCTTCTCTTCTTGTTTGGATCCTTTTCCAAGAGAAATGAGAGGTCTATTTATAGATTTTTGGAGTGACATGACCCGTAAATATGTGAGAGATCAAGGGTAAATGGTGAGTGGTTAGATGGACGGCCAATGTTGAATCCCTTAAATTTAAATTAATTTATTAAATTATAATTATTATTTAATATTTTATTCTTAATATATAAAATAAAATTATTTAAATATTTAAATATTTAAGAAATTAAACTAGGTAGTTCAAGGGAACCAGGATTGGTTTATGGGTTTGCCGATAGGACCAAAATGATCGGTTTATCTTGGTTTGATACAAATTTGATTTTTTGGTTGAACTAGACCAACGTTTACATCAGTTTATGGTTGAACCCATTTGATCCAGCTTTAAAACCCTGATGTTAAGTAATAAATTATATAAAAAAAGAAAATAAACTTTTACCTCTATTCTAGTGAGCACGTAATTTTATTAAACCAATTTTAAATTCCAAATAAAAATTATATATGTTATACAAATTGCATTAGTCATAGTTCAATACTTGTTGAATTTATTTTAAGAATAATATTACATATAAGTTAAATGTCATATATACTTATATAACTAATTTGAAGACTTTAAATAGGTTCATCTTTAAAGAGCTTGGTCAAAGATATCACTTACCTTAAAAAAGCCTCACCCAAAGATATATTCATCAAAATAACTTCTCAGTATGTATACGCCCTTGATCAAGCTCCAAGGGATAAGCTTTGGTAATACGAATTTCGTAGTTACAGATAGTTGTTGGTCCCGGCAAGTATTCACCTAAAGAAGAACTCACCCTTGGATGAATCAACCCTATTAGTTATCACCCTTAGCTAATGTCATATGTTTTCCATGGATAACCCCATTCAAGTTAAAGGAGGTTCACATACTTAAAAATTTCATGTCATGGCTCCATAATGATATTCTTCCCCAGCTCATAGCCATGCTCTTCTAGTAGATTTGATACTTACCTTGAGGACTCGCCTAAGGTACCTCTCTTGGGTATCCCAAGCCACTTTATCCTTGATGTCCTTATGTGTACCTTCAAGCGAGTCCAAATATTTGTGTCAATTTGTACTCATTAAATCATTTTTTAATTTTCTATTTTTTCTAAGTGTAGCATTTATTATTGACCTCTTAATCTCATAAATAATAGGTTAAGATACATATTTTAGACTTTATGCTTTTTTTCATTATTCTTAGAAATTACTCAATCTCTCACATGCTCTTCATCTACTCTTCATACTCAAAGGTTTCTCCATCTTCTTCTTTTGCTTCGGCTAGCTAAACTTCTTAGAAGGTTAGGCGTTATTCATGAGCAAAATTGGATCCAACATTCTTTAATGTGTAGTAGGTGTGGATTAATGTCAAATACTAGAAGATAAGCATTATGTGAAGAGAAAAAAAGTCTTGAGGCTTTAGTGAACATGGATAATCAGAACTTCACAAGACACCATAATTTAATGGAGATTAAATAGAGACTCATAAAGAAGAATCAGGGTAAGTTCAAAGAGATGCCCTAAGAGAGAGTACTCTCAAGGAATCCTCTAAATTGGCTGCCTACAAGAGAAAACCTAATATCACATGTTGTTGATCATAGTCATAATATCACTTGCGATGAAGTGTATGCCCCTCCACTTATGTGAGTAAGGAGGAGAGAGCTAAAATTGACTAATTCCTTTCACAAGAAAATAGTAGAGGCAAAGGCACTAACCAAATTCAAATAGCCCCACATGGATTCATACTAAGGGAGATCTAACCCCACCAACCACATCATATAATTTGACTTAATAAAAACATTGATGGAAATCAAAGACACACTAAAGTGCCAATTATTTTTAAACATCTTTAAGAAAATAACTATTTATTAATTTTTCTTCCTACCATTTGGCATCATCACATCCTTCTCCAAGTTTAATAAGAAGTCACATAATTTGCTTGTGCATAAAGATCAATCAAGAGCTTACATGCCATTTTAAAGATAAGGTATGAACTAGGCAAGTTATTTTGGAGCTTCATCAATAGTTCTAGAGAAAAAACCAAGTCATAGACTTTGAGTTGATAATTGCACCTGAAGCATTGACTTAAGGCCTATGATAACGACCTTTAAGTATATGCATTGACTGTAGTATCCAAAAACATTTTTTGAGTTGTTAGAACTTTGCCAATAGTCATGTGAAGGCAAAAGAATAATAATTAAAAAAACTGATCGAGTCATTATTGGAAAATTGCCTCATAGAATTAACGAAATGATAGGACCAACCCCGAAATCAAAGGATTGATAGGTGTTGCTCGAGGGATCACAAAGTGGATAAAAAACATTATGCATAATAAAACCATAGAAGAGAGCCCTAAAAGAAAGTGTTAGAGAGATTATTGATAGATTGATGGACGTAGTGCTAAATTCCTAAGTACCATAGTAGGAAAAAGTTAGATCAATAAAGAAACATGATAAATGGTGAATTAACTTGTCGTCCAACAGAACCATATATAGTTCCATTAAGGAAATTTTGTGGCTGTAGATTAGTTAATGAAAAAATATTTAAATAGCAGTCTTATTCTTCATTTGAAGGAGTTTTCACATTGCGGAGTCATGAGTGTGTGTGTGAGTGAGTGTGAGGGGTTTTTCTTAAGAGGGAGTTGTGGCACTTGCATACTTATTTAGTGTCTTGTATTAATATGGATCAAAGTGGAGAAATATAAAGGAGTATATCCCTTAAATATGTGTCATTTCTAACCTTTATTCTATCATTTATCTTATACTTTATAGTTTGTACTATGTGGTTTTGTCAGAGAAATAAAAAATATTTATGTCATGTAAACTTTTCTCCATGTGTTGCTAATCATTTATTCTAAATTTATGACTATTTAAAAGCCATGTATTATATAGAGTAAGTTGGATTGTTATAATATCCCCATCTATTTCACCATCACTCTGAATAGTAGATCCAAGATATCTAAAATGTGTACTCTAATTAATGTCTTGATCATCCAAAGTCATAATCCCCTCACTAGTTCTATTACTACTAAAAATACACTCCATATAATCCATTTTAGATCTACTCAGGCGAAATCATTTAGACTCTAAGGTTGTACTCCATAATTCAAGTTTACCTTCAACTCCCTCTCGAGTCTTATCTAAGAAGAATATCATCAGCAAAAAGCATACACCAAGGTACATCCTCTTACAAATGTCTAGTGAGAACATCCATGACTAGAACAAAAAGATATGGGCCTAAGGCTAATCCTTGATGTAACCCAACTGAAATAGGGAAATACTTGGTCAATCCACCTTGTGGTTGAACACAAGTAATAGCTCATGTATACATATCTTTAATGATTTGAATATAATCATTATTAACTCCTTTTTTTTCAAGAACTCTCCATAGCACTTCTATTGGAACTTTACCATATGCTTTTCTAAATCAATAAATATCATATACAGATCCTCCTTATTTTCTCTATATTTCTCCATCAAACCTCTTAATAAATGTATGGATTCCATAGTCGACCTACCCGACATGAATCCAAAATAATTTTGAGAATCATTAGTATCAAGCCACAACCTATGCTCCATAACTCGCTCCAAAAGTTTTAAAGTATGACACATTAACTTAATTCCTCTATAATTCGCACAATCTTATGTATCATCTTTATTCTTAAAAATAGGAATTAACACACTCATTCTCCACTCATCTAACATCTTCTTAGTCTTCAAAACAATATTAAAAAGTTTAGTGATCCATGAAATTCCTTCATCTCCTAAACATTTCCACTCCTCTATTGGAATATCATCAGGTCCAGCAGCTTTTTTGAAAATTCGTTAGGGATGTTAAGCCCTATAGAACTGGACCAAGCTAACCAAGAAGGAGGGGGGGGGGGGGGGGATGGGTTTTAAAAATATCTTAAAATAATGATAAAGATCTTTTGAAATATTTTAAAATTACAAACCAAACAATCATTCACCATAAGAATAAAAAGAATAAATTAAATACAAAAATGCAGTAAGAAAGAACACACAGAATTTTATAGTGGTTCGGTCAACTTGACCTACGTCCACTCCTTGGAGGCACCCTCCAAGTATTGCACTACAAAACGTGTCTCTCCTTTAGCCCCCACGGCTAGCGGAGAAGCCCTCACAAAGAAGCCCTTTTTGCCACCCCGGCAAAGCAGAGAACCTATCTCCTTTTGCTTCCTCCTGAAGCTGGCAGAGAACCACAATCCAGTACTGAAAATCTTACCTCTACCGACCCTTCCACGGACAAGAAACTCTAGACGAAGAAGAAGCAGAGCGATCCTTGAAGCACCCTTGTGAATCCCCTCACAAGCTCCCCCTCACAAGATCCTCTCTCTCTCCCTCTCTCTCTTTCTCTCCTCAAGGCCTTCTCAGGTCAAGGCAGCAGCAAAAGATTTTTCAAAATGTTGAACAAGAGCTCTTAAATAGAAGAGCTTCAAAGGAGCTCATTAATTGCAAGTTGCCGACAATATCGTCCAGGCCGATATGTATTTAGACTTTCTGTTTTAAGCTTGATCGTCCAGGACGATGTAAATATCGTCCTGGCCGATATGAGTAAAAATAGAAATTCTAAGTCTCTCAAGTGTGTGTGTGTAGGGTTACTTAGCATCCGTCTCTTTGACTATTACAAATAGACTCAAGAAGAGAAAATCAAAGTACAGACTGACTCAACCCTAGACCCATGCAATCTTGAACTGGCTTCGTTTGTTCGTCCGATCTCTGATTCCTGAAAAGTTAGAAGTAACAGGCAGTCGAAGAGAATCAATAGTGTTTGTCAATCATCAAAACATAAGTCATGAAAATAGATTTGTAACAATCTCCCCCTTTTTGATGATGGCAAACACAAGTAGGAAAAGCTCAGTAAAAATAACAGTTGATTAAAATTTCAAAGATACAAGCACATCAACTTTTCCTACTACATCCTACTCCCCCTTTTGTCATCACAAAAAGTGGGTCCTAGATACACAAAAGAAAAAGTAAACAATAGAAGCTAAAAAAACCACAAGACAAACTACAAAAATTAGAAAATATAAAACACAGACTAAAAAAATGAGGGACCCTGATCATTAAATGGAGGTGGTGGAGGTGGCTGCTGAAAGTAGCTGGCAAGCATGGTAAACTGAGCATTGAACCAGGCGATGTCCTGGTCATGCTGCTGTTGTTGGAGAGTAATGTAGCTATCAAATCGACCTCTGTGCGATGATGCTCGTAGCGGGCAATGTCCTCAGAATGTTGCTGCTCCTGTGCAGCAACGAAAGTGTCAAAGCAGGTCTCCCATCGATCAAACCTCTCTATTAACTGATCATATGGTGAGTGCTGGTGGAGAGGAACAAGATCAGGAATGGGAGCGGGAGCCTCCTCCTCCCCAGCCCTTCGAGGTTCCTCATCCCCAGGGTGGAGACGAGTACTGTAAAGGGTACTGAAGGAACTGTTTGAGTAGAAGAGAGTTGGGAGGTTAGGTGGAATAGGATACTGAATGTTGTATTTGGTTTCAAGGACATAGGCTATGAGATGTCCTAAAGCTAGATTGGGTTTTCTCTTATGACCTGGATTACGAATTGTGGTCAAGTGATCAATGTACCGAAAAATTAAGTTCGCAGTATTAAATTCTCTATGTGTCATGATGTAGAAAGTAGTCAGGGAAAGTAGAGGAGTGATATGGATACGGTCCCCGACTTTTAGAATTATGGAGGTGCGAAGGACATGTTGGATTGTCCTAGCATCTTTGACTAAAGAGCTAGTCTCTCCAACATGAAAAGGTGGATTGGTCTGGCGAAGAAAGTGATTCTCCGTGGACCAGTCAAGGTCAGGATCTGAAGCGATTAGGTGCAGCTTATCCCCGGTGGTGGATAGCTGTAAAAGTTCAACACAGTCCTGATATGTGATTTCAATGGGGCGTTGATTCACATAGGAGGTCAGGACTGTGAAAGTAGGATTTATGCTAAGGTTTGTGAAGAATTCTTAAAGAAGCTCGATATTAAAGGGGAAATCAACAGATAGAATGAAACAAAGGAAGGTGTGAGCGAAAAGATCCATTACCGGATACAAAATGTGGGTAGGATTGATGATTATGGAGACAATTATCCACATTCTTTGTATCGATGGTAAGAAGCTTCATCTTCTACCTCCCTGAAATGAGGGTCAATCCTAGCCCTCGAAGAACTCCCAAAAGTTTATCGAACATGTTTCCCACCAGCCATAGAAAGGAGTTAGCAAGAAAACACAAGAGGAGAAGGGATGAAGTGAAAATCATGGTTGGAACGGCCAAAATTTAAAGAAATGGCCATATCATCCAGGCCGATTGCAGAATCGTCTAGGATGATATGGCACAATAATTACGTACAGGCCGATTGGTCAAAAAGGTGGTCCGATCGTCCGGGCCGATCAGATATCGGCCAGGACGATTAGACACAGGCGATCGTCCCGAGGAGGCAATTCGGACGACCGTTGAAAAAGCATACCGTCCGGGCCAATTAGGTGTATCGTCAAGGACGAAGCACAATAATTGATCGTACCAGCTGATGTTAAAATGTTTTAAATCTCTGCCACATCTATCGTCCAGGACGAACAGTAAATTGGCCAGGCCGATTGTCCAATAATGGATCGTCCGGGGCTAATTTTAAGGATTTAAACGTACAGACACGTGGATCGTCCAGGACGATCCAGTGTATCGGCCAGGATGATGCACATAAAATGCATCGACCAGATGAAATATTCTATCGACAAGGACTGTCATCATGATTGCAACATAGTTCGATCAGATCGTCCAGGACGATGAGTTACAACAAGTACAAAAAAAGGTTAGCAGATGGAATTTGAATAGATTTTGTCTAATCGTCCAGGATGATACAGGTATCGGCCAGGACGATGTGACAAGGAATTTTAATCCAAGGAAAAGATGGTGATGATCAAGGCCCTCAAAAATAAAACAAAAAAAAGTAAACAAAAACACAATAATAGAAAGCTAAAAACAACGAAAATCAACAAATATTTTTTAATTTTAATTTTTCTAATTTTTTTATTTATTTATTTATCAAGGCATCATATGAGAAGTTATCAAATAATTAAATTTTAGAGTTCCACAAGATCAAGGAGTTTAGCCAATCCTAATCAGACAAAGGTAAAATATCCGATTCTGTTAACCCTAGATCAGACGTTCTTTATGGTACAAATTTTCTTTTGAAAAAAAAATGCTTAACTCAGAATAAACCTAATTGGGCAAAAAGAAGATCAAATCAAAACTTATTTACAAAGAAAAAATCAAATAAATAATAAAACAAAGTAATTTGTCTCAATCAAGGAATTTAAAATCAAGCCTTTGAAATCATCAAATAATCAATGAGTTCTCTAAGTTTTAAGAGTTTAGAGAAGAGATAGTAGCTTGAATTTAATGGGCTCATTTTATGCCTCTTTTGTCTTTGAATTGGCTCTTTGAGCATCTTGATTTTTGATACACTTTTGTATATAAATATATTTCAAATCTGCATCTTTTCAATTTCCTTCTTAATTCTTTCAAGCTACATTCCCTTCAACAAAACCCTTAAAAAGATCCTTAGTTGTGAGTATATCCTCCAAATATTAGAGAATAGGAGCTCTCTCTCTAATATAGGGAAGAAAAAGTCACAAAACAAAATCAAAATCATGTGATAAAAGTAATGGCAA
>NW_021319099.1:449530-457497 GCF_001605985.2 Dendrobium catenatum
ATCCTGGCCGATACACGTATCATCCAAGAAGATCTGTTAATGATGGCTGCCTTAATTAAGAATCCTTATTTAGACTTTCTATTTTAAGCCTGATCATCCAGGATGATGTAAATATCATCCTGGCCGATATGAGTAAAAACAGAAATTCTAATTCTCTCAAGTGTGTGTGTGTAGGGTTACTTAGCATCAGTCTCTTTAACTATTACAAATAGACTCAAGAAGAGAAAAACAAAGTACAGACTGACTCAACCCTAGACCTACGCAATCTTGAACTGGCTTTGTTTGTTCGTCCGATCTTCGATTCCTGAAAAGTTAGAAGTAACAGGCAGTCCAAGAGAATCAATAGTGTTTGTCAATCATCAAAATATAAGTCATGAAAATAGATTTGCAACATTTTTCACCCTTCATTTTCCTTAAAGCCTCTCTAACTTTGGTTTTACTAATACACTGATAAAAATAAAAATCTTTATTTTCATATAGGGTGTCAAGGTCACTACATTCAATCTTATTTTAACAATCTTCATTAAAAACTTTATCAAAATATCTCATCCATCTTTGTTGTATATCATCTTTTAAGAAAAGTATTTTCTGATCATTATTTTATATTTTCTATTATGTCATCTTACTGTTTATATTGTATATCATCGTATTGTTAATTATTATTGCTCATTATTTTATATTTTCTATTATGTTGCTTATTGTTGCATGCATAGTTCTAAAAAAATTAATAGAACCTTTGTTCAACATTGAAATTGAAAAGACCCTTAGAAAAATTAGAAAAATTAAAACCAAATAAAAAACTAAAAAAATTGCTAAATAACTTTAAAAAAATGGTCAACCTACATCGCTTAGGGAATACAACAATCCTATAGTTTAAGGAATTCAACAACACATAAATAGACATAGCATTCCAACTAACTAATTTGGATTTAAACCTATAATAATCCAAATGGTGAAAACTATATGTTTGGGAGAACTTAATAAAAGATCCTAATACGCATATAGCTAGTTTCCTTGAAATTTATGCAACCTTCAAATATAATAGTATTACTAATAATACCTTCATAATTAGATTGTTTCAATTTTAAGTTAGGTATAAATCTAAATTGTGATTAAATTCATTGCCCCAAGCTTAATTGCAACTTTGAATGACCCAGTCCATAAATTTTTAGCTAAATATTTCCCCTCATCTAAAACTAATAAGCTTATAAATAATATCACTTCATTTATTCTGTTAAATGGTTAGTATATTTATGAATCATGTAAGAGATTTAAAGAAGTCCTTAGGAAATGCTTTCATCAAGCCCTCCTTGACTGGCTAATGATTCAAACCTTTTATTAAGGCCTTATAAGTTCTCTTTGATCAATCATTAATCTTATTGTTGGTGGTTTTCTAAGGTAAAAGCCCTTTGATGAGGCATATATTTTGATTGAAAAGATGGATACCAAGAATTTTTAATGGTCGACTGAAATAGTTAATCCTATGAAGGTAGTTAGTGTTGCAAATCTAGAATTCTTAGCTAGTGATTTGATGATGCAAACCTTATTGATTGAATTATACAATCTTAGGAAATATGTTGGATATTGTTTATGTCTTGTGCACTATTTATTGCAAGTACAATACTCAAGAAGAATAAAGACTAAAGATTAGGTAGGATCGGATGTCAAGTCAAAAGAGTCTATAATTTTATTTTCTTTAATTTTCAAATTCTTGAGTCAGGACACATTAGAGTGTATGCAATTGGGTGACTATGCACACACAGGGGGAGAGAGAAAATTTTTAAAATTAATGTTTTCTAAATTAATCATACTGTAATATTTAAAATCATACTATACAATCAATTGATTTAAAGATTGATTCAACGACTAATTGAAAACTCATGTTTTATAAACTAATCATACTATATGATATATATCATACTATATAATTCATTTCATTATCAAAACCCTAGCTACCAGATTAAATTAAGTAAGATTTTGAAATTGATTTTTTAAACTAATCGTATTATATGAAAATTTAAAATGTTGCTATAATTAACCCCCATAATTAGTAAAATAATCATGGTTTAATTAATGATAGTTGATCATACAGTACGATGTTAATCACAACAGATATTTTTTAGAGATGAAATCTGGTCATCTTGGAGATCGTACCAAACAAAATAATGATTTTTGACCTAATCGTATTGTATGATGATGATCATACCAAATGATTGACATAGATAAGTTTTGTTATTAAAAAAATTATACCATACAAAGAAATAATTTTTAAATTAATCGTAATGTATAATATTCATATCATACTAGACAATTTACCTAAAAACTTCTAAATCATAATGTATAATGAGAATATTATGGGATAAGTGATCAAAGATGATTTTCAAGCATCCCCAGAATTGTCCCGCACAAATAGAGGATATTAAACAGATCATACCAGACGATTTGTGTTGCGAATGTAAGATTATGGATTAGACTTTTGATGATAGCAAACATTTATGTTTTTCTACGACTGCTTTGCTTACTAATTTTTTAGGACCATAGGATCAAATGCAACTCAAGACAACTCAAGATCGGGTAGATTTAAGTTGAGTCAATTCTGTATTTTTTCCTTTCTTGAGTCAAATATAAAAGTGGTTCATGATGATAAGTAACCTTGCACATAAACACTTGAGGGGTTTTCTGAGTTTTTTTTGTTTTGAGTACATCGGCTTGGATGATGTTCATTTTGGCCGTGATGAATCTACTAAAAAAACAAAAACCCTAATTAGGGCATCCTGGTTAAGCATCCATCATTAAGCAAATCATCCTGGATGATAATTATATCTGTCAGGACGATAGGATCAAATCATAAAGAATCAACCGCCATGATAAATCAGCCTGGATGGTGTAACCAATTTTCTTCTGATCATCCCAATTTGTCCCGGCTGATTGAGGTTATTTTGTACTAATCGGCCATGATGATATTCCTATCATCCTGGATGATAAAGTCGGTTCTTGAAATTCTATTTAAAGGACCCAAATTTTCTCATGCTTAATCTTGAGTGCTGCTGTCTTGACCTGAGAGAGCCTTGGGAGAGGGAGAGAGAGAGAGAGAGAGAGAGAGAGAGAGAGAGAGAGAGATGAACTTCTGAGTGGGAGTTTGTGAGAGGGTTCACAAAGGTTGTTCCAAGTAAGGTTCCAAGTCGTCATCTCCATTCTTCGTCCTTCATCCTTGGGAGGTTCTTGGGAGGTCTACTTCAACAAAGGTTTGGGTTCTCTGCCTGCTTCAGGAGGAAGCAAAAAAGGAGTCGGTTCTCTGCCGCACCAGGGTTACTGAAAAGGAGTCTGTTGTAAAGGATTCTCTGCCTAGCTGTGGAAGCTAAAGGAGAGAGATTTAGTTAGTGCAATACTCAGAGGGTGCCTCCGAGGAGTGGACGTAGGTCAAGGATTGACCGAACCACTATAAATTTGATGTGATCTTTCTTTGTTTTGCTTCCATGTTTATTTATTTTTCACACACTGATTTAGGTGATGATTTGGTTTTAAGTTTCGTTGGGCTTTACCTAAAGAAAATTTTTTAAAATACCAATTCACCTCCCCTCTCTTGGTTAGCCTCGGGCTAGTTCTTAAGGGATAAATATTTCTAACAAACTTTCAAGTGGTATCAGAGTGGGATTCATAAAAACTAAGTTTGAAAACTTCTTGATTTTTTATCCATGGCTAACAACGAAAATCGTAATACTGCGGAAGGATATTCTATTACCCGACCACCTTTATTTGATAATATACCTTTTGATTTTTGGAAAACTAGCATGTCTACATGTTTACAATCAATTTATTATCACATATAGATGCTTGTTAGGGATGGTTATACACCTCCAACTAGAAAATTGAATGACATTACTGTTCCACTTCTTTTTACTGAATGGATTATAGATGATAGGGATTTAGCACAATTAAATGCAAAATGTTTGAACTATTTTTTCTATGCTTTAAAATCGGAAGATTACATGCGTGTTTCCACTTGCACTACTGGTAAAGAAATTTGAGATAAATTATGTATCACCTATGATGGTACTAATGAAGTCAAGGATTTCGTTTGAATATTCTCTTACATGATTATAAACTTTTTCATATGAAACCTTCTAAATCGATTTCTGAAATGTATACAAAATTTACTCAGATTGTTACTTCATTGTATGCATTAGGAAGAAAACTTTATAACTATGAAAAAGTAAACAAAATTTTAAGATGTTTGCCCTCCTCTTTTGATGCAAAAATATCTGCAATATCTAAATCTAAAAATTTAAATACATATTCGATCGATAACTTACTTGGTTCACTCATTACCTAGGAGCAAGGAGTGAACCAAAGAAATCGTGATGTAGGTGAAAGGAAGAAGGAGAAAACGGTGGCACTTAAGGCGAATGATTCGGACACTGACTCTTTTGGGTCTGAAAGAGATGATGTTGCTTTAATCACAAGGCAATTTAAGAGCTTTCTAAGGAAGAAGCACAAGAATCATCAAAAGTGGAATAAAGGTAAGGGAAGCAAAAAATTTTAAGAATTCTAATGATACAATTTACTTTGAATGCATGAATCCTGAACACATTAAAGATGATTGTCCTACACTAAAGGCACACACAAGTAAGGAGAAGGGTGAGGAGAAACCAAACTTCAAAAAGGACAAGAGCAAGAAGAAATTCCAAAAGCCGTTCTAGGCGGATTCTGCATCAGATTCCTATGAAATTGAACCTAAGGAGGAGACAACAAACTAGTTATTAATGACAGATAATAATCTTAGTCAAAGTGACCAAGAAGTTATGTGAACTAACCTATGAGCAACTCCTTGAAGTTTCTAAAAAAATACATGCATCATATAAGAAACTTAAGAAAACTCTTGCTAGCTTGAAATTGGAATTTTTTAATTTATAAAAAGAGCATGAAATTCTCCTCAAAGATCATTCAACAATTAATTCAAATCACATGTCTTTACTTGATGAGTTTGATGCATTAAACAAAAAGTATGCTGAGTTATCTGATTCTAATGATTCTTTAAAATTGTCCCATTCTGAGTTAGAAAAAGAATATAAAAAATTAGAAAATTTAAAAACCTTTGAAAATAAAAAATCTTCATTTCATGCATCACATAAAAAGCATCACCATAAAAGTAGATTAGTGCATCCTTTTCCTGGAGTTAAATGTTTTTAATGTGGCATACTAGGACACATAGCACACACTTGCACCATTCACCATAGCTCACATTGGGTCTGGAGACCCAAGTTACATGATCCACAATATACATTGCATTTTACTTTCCATAAGATGGAACCAAACATGTTTGGGTTCCTAAATCTGAAATTTGATAATTTTGTACACAAGCTCTCACAAAAGGCCTCGTGAGAGCATGTGGTACTTGGACAGCAGATGCTCTCGACATATGACTGGTGATGCCAATCAATTCATAGTGGCAGAGACCAGGACAGGAGACAAGGTGACTCTTGGAGACAACACCTCCAAGAATGTGATAGGAGCAGGTATAATTGGTAATTCCAAGAATTTTCTGATTGAAAATGTTTTTCTTGTAGATGGACTGAAAAACAACTTGCTCAGCATCAGTCAGCTTTACAAAAAGGGATTCATCATATAATTTTTGGCAAATTCATGCATTATGAGCTTAAATAATAACATTTTTTTTGCAGGGAAAGCGGATCAACAATGTTTACATGCTTGATTTAAATAACATTGAATGTTCTACTTCATTTTGCTTAAAATTTACTATTGATGATTCATGGTTGTGGCACAGGAGATTATGTCATGCTTGTATGAAAACTTTAGGAAAGTGACCCAAAACGACCTAGTTAGAGGTGCCCCCAAGCTTAAGTTTTCAAAAGACCACCTTTGTGATGCTTGCCAATTAGGAAAACAAATCCACTCCACTTTTCACTCCATTAAGGATATTAGCACCTCTAGACCTTTAGAAGTCATTCACATGTATTTGTTTAGACCCGTTAGCACTGCCAACCTGGGAGGGAAAGTCTATGGTTTTGTAATTATCGATGACTGCTCGAGGTTTATTTGATTAGATTTCTTTCACAAAAATTGAGTCATTTGATGAGTTTAGAATCTTCTTCACCTGGATTCAGAAAAAGCTAGGTTGTGATATCTTGACCATCCTAGTGACCATGGGGGAGAGTTTGAAAATGAGAGATTTGGAGATTTTTGTGAGGATAAGGGGATTAGCCCTAACTTCTCAGCTCCTAGGACCCCTCAGTAGAACAGGGTATCTGAAAGGAAGAACCAAACCTTGGTGGAAGCCGCTAGAGCCATGCTTGCTGAGTATTCACTTCCAAAATACACTTGGGCTAAAGCGGTTAACCCAGCTTGTTATGTGTTGAATAGGGTGAATGTTAGAGACAAATTAGATAAGACACCCTATGAGATCCTTAAAGGTAGGACACCCAATCTTTCCCACCTTCATGTCTTTGGTTGTAAGGTTTTCATTCACAACAATGGGAAATATCACTTAGGAAAATTTGACCCAAAATCTGATGGAGTGTTCTTAGGATATTCTACTGGTGGGAAGTCTTTTAGAGTGTTCAATAATAAGACTTTAGTGGTGGAAGAGACTACACATGTTGTATTTGATGAGTCTGATCCTAGAAAGTCTAATATTGAGGATGATGATGATGGAGAGATTGCCATTGGATTAGAAAACTTAGAGAAGGGGGTAGAGCACCAGAACACTAAAGGAGTAGGAGAGGTTACTCAGGGAGTAGAAAATGTAGATCTGGAGGAAAGGGTTGAACCTTCACACACTTTAACTAGAGATTGGAGATACTCTTTGAGTCACCCTAATGATCTAATTTTAGGAGACCCTTTTGATGGAGTTAGGACTAGACATGCACTTAGGAGGGAAGTGAACCACTCTGCCTTTATCTCAATGACTGAACCCACCAACATAAACCAAGCCCTTACTGATGTGTTTTGGATCTTAGCCATGTATGAGGAGTTGAACCAATTTATTAGAAATGATGTTTGGGAGCTTTTAGAAAGACTTAAAGAAAAAGTGTAGTTGGAACCAAGTGGGTCTTTAAGAATAAGGTGAATGATTCTGGAGTGGTGGTTAGGAATAAGGCAAGATTATTGGCTAAGGGGTATAACCAAATAGAAGGGATAGATTTTGAGGAGACTTTAGCCCCTGTAGTAAGATTAGAAGCCATTAGAGTGCTATTAGCCTCTGCCTGTTATAAGGGATTTAAGCTTTTCGAAATGGATGTTAAGAGAGCCTCTTTAAACGGGAAAATAAAAGAGGATGTGTTTGTAGAACAACCCCCATGTTTTGAAAGTTCCCAATTTTCAAATCGTGTTTTCAAATTAAAAAATGCCTTCTATGGATTAAAGCGGGTACCCAGAGCTTGGTATGAGAGGCTTAGCACATTCTTACTAGAAAGGGAGTTTGTTAAGGGGAGTGCAGACACCACCCTTTTCCTAAGAAAAGTAGGAGATGATTTACTCATTGTTTAGATCTATGTTGATGATATAATTTTTGGATCTTATTGTAAAAGGTTATGTGATAATTTTTCTAAATTAATGAGTAAGGAGTTTGAGATGAGTATGATGGCAGAATTGTCCTACTTTTTGGGATTTAGCATTAGACAATTAGATGATGAAATGTTTTTGAGCCAAAAAAAGTATATAAAGTATATCTTAAAGAATTATGAAATGGATAAAGCCAAGATAATTAATACTCCCATGAACTCAAGAATTCAATTAGATAAGTGTTGCAACCTATGACCCCGAGTTTGAGATTTTGATGATACCAAATAATGAATGTTTTAGAACAACTTTTCATTGAATATTATTTTATCTGCTATTGTCCTTGAGTACTAACATTTCAGGAAGATCACGAGTTACTCAGGACGAAAGGAAGACTCAAGAACCGGTAGATTAGGAGTATGAGTCAGACATTATATTTTTATATATAT
>NW_021319099.1:457597-460788 GCF_001605985.2 Dendrobium catenatum
GTTTCCAAACCATGTATTTAAATTAAAGAAGGCACTGCATGGACTAAAGCAAGCACCTAGAGCATGGTACGAAAGACTTAGCTCATTTCTTTTGGATAGAGGATTTGAAAAGGGTAGTGTAGATACTACACTCTTTTTACAAAAGGTCAAAGAAGAAATTCTCATTATTCAGATATACGTTGATGACATTTTATTTGGATCTTCACATAAAATGTTATGCGATGAATTTTCAAAAACAATGAGTAATGAGTTTGAAATGAGCATGATGGGAGAACTTAATTACTTTCTTGGCTTTAGTGTAAAACAAATGGATAATGGAACTTTTCTTAGCCAATGAAAGTATATTAAGGATATTTTAAAGAAATATGAAATGGATAGTGCAAAACTCATAAACACCCCAATGAGTTCGACAATCCAATTAGATAAAGATCCTAGTGGAAAATCAGTAGATCAGAAAAAAATAGAGGAATGATTGGATCCCTTCTTTACCTGACTCCCAGTAGACCGGACATAATGTTTAGTGTGTGCCTTTATGCCCGTTTCCAAGCCGATCCTAAAGAGTCTCACTTAACTGTTGTTAAAAGAATTCTTAGATATCTACTAGGCACCCCAAACTTAGGAATTTGGTATCCCAGACACAGCACTTCCTTTGAAATCCTAGGGTACTCAGATTCTGACTTTGCAGGATGTAGGATAGATAAAAAAATCACCTCTGCTACCTGCCAATTCATAGGACAATCATTAGTTTCTTGGTCCAGTAGGAAGCAAAACTCAGTAGCACTTTCCATAGCCGAGGCAGAATATATCGCAGTAGGAAGTTGTGTTGCACAGGTACTATGATTAAAATAACAAATTCTTGATCTTGGACTACCTGTTGGAACCATCTCGATCATGTGTGACAACACAAGTGCAATTTGTATCTTTAAGAACCCAATTTAACACTCTCGAACAAAACACATAGACATTAAACACCATTTCATTAGAGATCATGTCGCTAAGGGAGATATAGAACTACATCACATCGCTACAGCAGATCAATTGGCAGACATATTCACAAAACCTCTAGCTTTTGACACCTTTAGCACCTTGAGGACTAGATTAGGTGTCATAGATATAACTGCATAAAATAAATAAATAAATAAATAAACAAAATTTTTTTTTTGGCTTCTCCTGATCATACACACTCACCACACAAAAACTCTGCATTGTATGTTCATCGTACTGGACGATACACATATCGTACCGTACGATACATCTTAATCCACATAACATCCACCAACAAGCAGATTTCTGCTCTGTTAATCGTACTGTACGACCTACATCATACTGTACGGTATTCGTCTGATATTATTGCCTATCATATTGTACGATATCTCTTCTTCGTACGATACGATACATGTCAACAATGAATTGGGACAAATTAAATCCGGTTGGTACGACATTACTGATTATCGTACTGTATGATACATACCTTTCGTACGGTATGATACACATCAGCACAAGGAATAAATATGAGTTAAAGCTATTTGGTACGATATTTATTATGGATCGTACAGTACGATACACCTGTTTGTACTGTACAAAACTTTTGGTCAAAAGTCATACTGAGGGCCTCGGGACGATCAAAATTCACCTGATCGTACTATACGATACATATCGTACTGTACAATTTGACTACCTTTTCCCGAAACGACCGGTCAGGACATTAATTGGCTATCGTACTGTACGATACTAGATCGTACTGTACGATTGTCAAAATTTCCTATAAGTACCCTTGCCTAGGCCGTTCCTTTCACTCAAATCTCCCCTCACTCACTCCTTCACTCAGTTTCGTGCCCTCTTGTAATGTGTAAATGAGGTCGGATGACTGCTAGAAGCTCATCCTCGTCGAGTCACCAACCTGCTCATTTTCTGAATACGGAAAATGAGGAAGCCTACCACCGATATAAAGCATGCAAAATTTCTCCTTCAAAAATGCTTAATAAGGCTGCTCTTAATTTTGAGGTAATAGGCTTCTTTGCTTCCACCACCTTCCAATTCCTACTCACCCTGGCATTTCCTTATAATTCTGAACTTCTCTTCGAATTTCTTTCTAACCTCACCTACACCATCGACAACACCACCTTTCACTCTTTTGTTTGTGGCCAAAACATTGAAATCACTAGAGCCGACATTGCCCAATATATTAGGTTGTCCACTGAAGGACCTATGGTTCGCTCATTTCTTACCGATGAATTTGATTGGAGCGATGTTAATAGAGTCCTTAGGAATGCTACTTTCCATCAACACCAACCTCTAGTTCAATCCTTAACTTGAAATGCCCGAATAATTCAACATGTCCTTCGAACCTCAATAATACCCAAAGGTGGCGACCGTATCAATCTGACCCCAACCTTATCCGTCGCTACCTATCTTATTATGTCCAACATAAAGTTTGATGAGGTTGATTTATTTAGCAACTACATTCGCCATATGACTTTTGTTCGTCTACCTACCACCCGATGGAAACAGAATCTAGCTCTTGGTCATCTAATATGATATATCCTCCACAATAAATATCAATTGTCCTACCCTGGTGAACCCGACATTCTTCCTATTTTTTATACGGATGCTTCCTTCCGGATTCTCTTTCATCGGGGACACGAGCCTGAAGAACCAGTCTTTGATGAAGAAGAAGGAGAAGATGCCCCAACAGTAGCTCTAGTTAGACCACGACGCCATGCCGCACCCCGAGCACCTACACCAGCACACCCTAACGATGATTTGGTCGCACACTTCGACCAGCTGCAGACTCGTCTCGACATGCATATTCAAGAACAACATCAGTAACACTAGACAGATATGCAATGGTTTGGAGAACATTTTACTGCAATTGATCACCGCTTCAATGCTCTCTTTCAATATTTTCAACCAAATCCACCTCCACCACCAACTGATCAAGACCCGTCTGCGTAGATTGTTTGTGTTTGCATTATAGTTTCTTACTTTTGCTTTTTGCTTTAGTTGCTCCTCCTTTTTGTGCTGTCAAAAGGGGAAGAAGTTTGTTGTACTTGTTGTTGTGTTTGTTATCTAAATGCATTCCTCTTTTGTTTTGTACTTGCTTTTGGTATCTTTTTTTTTCTTGTGTTTAAGTTAAAAAAATAAATAAATAAATAAAAAATAAAAGAAATGTTATTCGTACTTACTTGCAA
>NW_021319099.1:460888-483527 GCF_001605985.2 Dendrobium catenatum
AAAGAGGAGATCAGAGATGAAGTTTGATCGTCCCGGATATTGTCCTGGACAATCTCTTGGTTATTATCTCATTGTACTGTATAATAGTGATCGTACCATACGATGAACAGAGACGACATCTGATCGTCCAGACCATCGTCCTGTACGAATAGTATTTTGTGGATCGTACCGTACAATATTATATCGTACAGTACAAATTTTTTTAACTGTTCGTACATCTTCGTACCCGGACAAAGTCTATTTATGAAGATCGTACTGTACGATGTTGAATCGTACTGTACGAACAGTAACGGCTACTTTTGAAATCAGAGGTTTTTGGAGCTCTAGAGAAGTTCTTAAGGGTTGAGAGAGGAAGGAGAAGGTGAGCGTTGTGAGGGAGAAGTTCGGTGTGAGGGATATCACACGGTTGCTCCGAACTTGCTGCATCTTGCTCCTCCTGTGGCCCTAGAAGAATTTGAGGAGGATCTTCAAGGGAAAGGCTCGTCTACATCCGTAACCTCGAGGTTCTCTGCCTTCTCCAGGAAGGAGAAAAATGAGAAGGTTCTCTGCTGTCGTCAGGAGGGCGAAAATAGAGTTTGGCACTCCGCCACACCGGGTTGGTGAAAGGGAGGTTTGTAAAGGCTTCTTCGCCTTATCGAGGGGGGCAAAAGGAGAACTATTTTTGGTAGTGAAAATCCCGGAGAGGAGGACTCTAGGGAGTGGATGTAGGTCATATTTTGATCGAACCACTATAAAAATTCTTATTGTATTTTTTCCTTATCGTCATTTACTTTTTACTTGCATTTAATTTTCATAACTATTGCATGGTGAAATTTGTGGAAGAAAACTTGCTAAAAGTTTTGTTGTAAAATTTCAAAAATAATAAAAAAATTAGAACTCCTGTTTAGGGTTATTTTTATTGAGAAAAAGATTTTCACAATTCACCCCCCCTCTTGTCATTTAGTAATTTCAATAAGGACCCAAATAAAAAATTTATTGATCAGAAGAAGTATAGAGGGATGATTGGATCTTTATTTTACCTAACTGCTAGCCGACCTGATATAATGTTTAGTATTTGTCTTTGTGCTAGATTTTAAGCTGACCCTAAGGAATCCCACCTGACTGCAGTTAAGAGAATTCTTAAATATCTTTTAGGAACCTAAAACCTAGGAATCTGGTACCCTAGGCACAACACTTCTTTTGAGATTATTGGATTTTCTGATTCTGATTTTGTTGGATGTAAGTTGGATAGAAAAAGCATTTATGGAACTTGCTAATTCATAGGACAATCTTTAGTCTCCTAATCTAGTAGAAAGCAAAACTCTGTTGCTCTTTCCATTGCTGAAGCTGAGTACATTGCTTTAGGAAGTTGTTTGGCCTAAGTCCTTTGGCTAAAGAAGAAAGTACTGGATTTAGGATTACCTGTAGGCACCATCTCAATTCTTTGTGACAACACTAGTGTCATATGCATTTTTAAGAATCCTATCCAACATTTAAGAACTAAGCACATTGACATTAGGCATCACTTTATTAGAGACCATGTGACTAAGGGAGACATTGAGTTACATCATGTGGCAACTGAGAATAACCTAACTGACATTTTTACTAAACCACTGGCCTTCGACACTTTAAACAATTTAAGGACCAGATTGGGTGTGATTGACATTAATGCATGAACTTGATTCCTACTGATGTTTTATCTGCTGATTACCTTGCAGTATTTTTTTTATTTCATTTTTGGTTAGTTTTTTTTTTTTTACTTAATTTTTCCAAATGCCTTGCTTTGTTTTTCCTTTTCAAATCATCGCTGAATTGATATCTTATGCCTTATTTTTTTTTTTGAAAATTTTGAGTTAATGTTTTACATCTCTTAATCTGCTAAAAGCTAAAAACACAATTGATTATGTCTCTTTCTCTAACCTATTTTGAAATTTTCTTTTCTAACCAAAAGTCTATCTCAAATTAACAATTGGATTTTGCATTTGAGATATTTTCTACTTTGCTACAGTAATATAGCTTATACCATAATAATCAAAGTTTTTATGTTACTTCAAGATTTCTCATTATCCTATCAATGTATCTCTCACATAATTTTTTATTCTATTTTATGGATTGTTCTTTCCTATATTAGAGAGTGAGTTTTTCTTCTCTAAATATCTGAAAGATATACTCACAACTAAGAATATTTAAGAGTTTTTAGAAAAGAATCTAGCTTGCAAAAATACTGAAATAAAAAGTGACCAATGATGCTAAAAACAAAAGACGCGCAATGACAACAAATAAAAAAAAATATACACAAAGTGTATCAAAAATAAAAAAATGTGCAAAGTGCTCCATTCAATGGACAAGAGGCATAAAATGATCCCATCAAAAAGCAATCTATCTTCCTTTCTTCCAACTCTTAAAACTTAGAAGATTTCATATAACACTTGAGATTTTCAAGGACTTGATTTCGAGTTTTGCGATTTAACAAACTGCTTTGATATATTACTTTATAAGATATTTTTTAAAACCAAGTCATGATCAGATCTCTTTTTTTTTATCCAAATATTTTTTTTGAGTTATGCCCTTTGATTTCAAAAGAAAATTTTCCCTTAAAAGAAGTCTGAGCTTAGGGTTAACATGATAGAATATTTTACCATTTTTTGGATTTTTGAAGTTGTTAACTCATTAACTTACAAAATTTTAAAATCAATCACATGGAGACTATAACATGTTCATTCCTTGATTAAAAAAAAAAATTTTGTTTTTGTTTTATCGTTGTTATTTTTTTTATGTTGTTGTTTTTTATCCTTCTCTGATCATCTCAATCCCTCGTTTGATTTGAAAATTTTTGTCACATTGTCCTGGCCAATTTTTATATCATCCTAGATGATCAATTTTTCGTGCTTCAAGAACTCCATCTACTGAATATTATGACTTTTCTGCTCTCATCATCCTGGACGATATGATCGATCACTGCTACAATCATCTTGATCATCCTGGCCGATATATTTTTTCATCCTGGATGATGCATTTATTGGTTATAGTCTTATCCGATACACCTATTCATCCTAGACTATACACGTGTCAGCAAGTTTAAAATCTTTAAAATTGCCCAGGTCAATCCTTTTTTAGACAATCATCCTGGATGATCTACTATTCGTCCTTGACGATACATGTAGCGCTGATTTAAAATGTCTTAAATTCGGTCGGTACGATCCATTATTGAGCATCATCCTGGACGATCCACCTAATCAGCCTAGATGATCTGCTTTTTTAACGGTCATCCAGCCTGTCTCCTCGGGATGATTATCTGTGTCTAATCGTCCTGAAAGATGTATGATCATCCTGGCCGACCGGATCACCTTTTTGACCAATCGGCCTGTTCATGATAATTGCACCGGATCGTCCTGGATGATTCGGCCGATCTTTTAAATTCAGAGCCTTCTAGCTAATATTTCTCACTTCAAAACTCTTCTCCTCTCTTATTTACTTTTTGTTTGCTTATGGCTGGTGGAAAGCGTGCTCGTCAGACGTTTGGTAGCTCCTCGAGGGGCAACCTGGACCCTCATTTTTGGGAGGTAGATGATCAGGTTGCCTACCATCTTTATAAAGAGTGTGACATTACTCTCTCCCGCATAATTAATCCAGCATATCTCTCCTATCCGGTACTGGATCTTTTTGCTCACACTTCTCTTTGCTTTATTCTCACCTTTGTAGCCCCTTTAGTTCTGAACTACTTTTTGAATTTTATGCAAACATTTGCATAATTTCTTCCTACACTGTGCTCACCTCTTATGTGAATCAACATCCTGTCAAAATCATATATCAAGATTGTGCTGAACTGTTGTAGCTTCCACCATGAAAGTTTGTTAGGGATGTTAAGCCGTTAAGAACTAGCTCGAGGCTAACCAAGAGGGGAGGTGAATTAGTATTTTAAAATTTTTCTTTTATCAAAGCACAAAAAATCTTAAAACCAAATCACCATAGAAATCAAAGTGCAAAAATAAATAAACACAGAAGCAAAACAAAAAAATATCACACCAAATTTATACTGGTTCGGTCAATCCTTGACCTACGTCCACTCCTCGGAGGCACCCTCCGAGTATTTCACTAACTAAGTGTCTCTCCTTTAGCTCCCACAGCTAGGTGGAGAAGCCTTTATAATAGACTCCTTTTCACCAACCCCGGTGCAACAGTGAACCAACTCCTTTTGCTTCCTCCTGAAGTGGGCAGAGAACCCAGACCTTTTGCGGAAGTAGACCTCCCAAGAACCTCCCAAGGATGAAGGATGAAGAATGGAGATGATGACTTGGAACCTTGCTTGGAGTAACCTTTGTGAACCCTCTAACAAACTCCCCCTCACAAGTTCCTCTCTCTCTCTCTCTCTCTCTCTCTCTCTCTCTCTCTCTCTCCCTCTCCCAAGGCTCTCTCAGGTCAAGACAACAGCACTCAAGGTCTTTTTGTATGAGAATATTCAGGTTCTTTAAATAAATTTTCAAGAACCTACTTTATCATCCAGGCCAATATAAATATCTTTCTGGCCGATTAGTATAAAATAAGCTCAATCAGTTGGGATGATTCAGGATGATCCGAAGAAATTGTTTACATCGTCTAGGCCGATAAAATATCATCCTGGTCGATTAGTTTAAATCCGAGTATAATCATCCTGAACATTGCCCTGAATAGAGTCTAGCCGATGTCAATCGTCCAGGACATCGTCCTGAACGATTCTACAATCGGCCTGGCCGATGTGATTGTATCAATCAGCCTTAATTGCTTTCCATAATTACCAGATTAATTTAGGCATAATTGTGTTGTATTGTTCAGGATGATATGGAAATCGTTCGGGGTGATAATTTTAAATAAAGAATACCTAAATTGATCATGGCTGCTGATTCTTTTTGATTTGAGCCTATCGTGCTAGCCGATACATGTATCATCTAGGACGATTTGCTTAATGATGTCTGCTTAACTTGGATGCCCTAATTAGGGTTTCTATTTTTAGTTGAATCGTCCAAGCTGATAGGAACATCGTCCAGGCTGGTGTACTCAAAATAAAAAAATTCAAAAAACCCCTTAAGTGTGTGTGTGCGTGTAAGGTTACTTTTTTTTTTGAAGAAAAAAGGAACTATTACAAAGAAAATAAGCTCAAACTATTGATTCCTCCTTTAATATAGACATAAATAAAGGAGGAATCTTATTGAGACTAACATCATCCCAAATAAAATGAGATAAGATACCATAGTTAGCACATAAGTCCGCTAACTTATTACAATTTCTATCCACACAATTGAAAATGACATTATTGAATTCCTCAAAAATATGAATGTTTGCATACCTTGTTTTGCCATTCTTCTTGACTTCCTTCAAGAGCTTGATGATGTTGATATTATCTCCCTCTATGATGATTCCTTTGTATTTAAACATCCAATCCTTTAGCATTTCCTTTATAGATTGAGTTGCCAAAAACTCCAAAGCCGAAATGTCCCAATGAGTATATCGTTTTCCAAATGCTAGAAGGAATCTACCTTTATGGTCTCGAAACACTCCTCCAATAACCTGCTTTGTATGAAGTAGTAAGAAAGCGTCAACATTACTTTGAGCCAATCGGGTGGAGGGGGATGCCAATGATAATTAGACAACCTATAAGGTGGTTAACATCCCATATACCCGAGATATTATGATTCTCAAGATTTACGAATGAAAAAACAATTGCTTTTGAACAATACTAAGATTGCTATCCTCCTTCCCATTATGAATGAAGCCTATTCCTTGATTTCCATGTGAAATATACCACTGAGCAATAAAGATTAATCCATGAAAGGAATGAGAAGACAAATGATTACAGCAGCCTTGTAAAGAATGGAAATCATGAAAAACAAATCCCCATTCCTTAATATATTCAGAACTTCCTAGTTTAATACTATTCGCTACAATATGATCTAAATCTTCTTTTGCATTACAGCTTCTTGGGCAAGGTTTTCCCTGATTAATTTCCTGAGGTTCAAGAAAGTCACAAGTGGGAATGGCATTGTTGAATATTCTCCACCAAAGGGATTCCACTTTTGGGTTTAGTCTAGCTTTCTTCAACCATGTCCAGAATTCTTTCGGTCCTTCATGTTTAACCGATAATTCAAAGACCATAGAAGATATAGATTTTCCATTGTAATTAAACAACAATTCCATACAATCTTTACTTGAACTGTTTGGGATAATGTTCTGTTGAATAAGATTTATCAAATCTTTTCCCAGAAATATTTTCATGTAATCTATATCCCATTTTTCGTTAACAAGGAAATTTGAAACAGAGAAACTGCTGCAGTCAATAGGAGCTATGAAGGTTGGCCATTTAGCAATGCTCTTATCAAAAATCCATACATCATTTACCACATCAACGTCTGTTGCATTGCCCAGCTGCCATCTTATGAAAGGCCTAATAGCTTTGCCAACCGATCTGATGATTTTCCATGCAGGTGATCCCGATTTTTTGCTGTCCAGGTTCTCCAATAACTTCCCGTATTTAGGAAAAAATACTTTATGGATAAAAGATTATTTATCATTCAAGTATTTCCAAGAAATTCTTGATCTTAAAGGAGCAACTTTAGTAGAGCAAGAATGAAGAGATCTACCTCCCCATTTGATAGGCAAGCACATAGTTTGCCAATTATCATAATGAATGCCTTTTCTCCCATTTGATTTGTTCCACAAAAAACTTCTACAAATTTTGTCTACTTCATCAAGAATACTTTTTGGAACAAGAGAATTTGTACAATGAAAAGTTGTATAAAAAAGCAAGACATATTTTGTTAATAAAATTCTCCCAGCCAGGGAAATAAGTCTTCCTCCCCAAGTGTTTGTCATTCTCAATGCTTTATCAATAATGAAATTGAAGTCATCTTTGACTAGCCTTCTCATTGCAAGCTTTACTCCAAGATAAGTAATCTGATTTGCTGGATTGAATCCCATTATTCGGCAGATGGATTTCCTCCTCTTCCTTCTAACATTTTTGTTGAACATTATAGAAGACTTATTTACATTGATGGACAAGCCAGTCCAATTGCAAAAATTGGCCAAAACCAATTTAATATGCTTAGTAGCTTTAAGAGAGGCTTCAGAGAAAATAATCACATCATCTTCATATAATAAGTGATAAATAGAAGGTCCATTTGCACAAATACGAACTCCCAATACATCACTTCTTTGTTTAAAAGCATTAGATAATAGTTGTGCACAAAGAATGAAGAGATAAGGAGACAAAGGGCAACCTTGTCTAAAGCCGCAATTACCTTCAATCCAATTTGAGAAGCTACCATTGATAGATAAAGTGAATTTAGAATTTTTAATACATTCTAAAATCAGTTTAGAGAAGAAACTAGGAAAACCAAAATAGCTCAAAGCTTTTTCCAAGGTTAGCCAACCCATGGAATTATAAGCTTGTTCCATATCAACTTTAAAAGACACAAAGCCTTTTTGAGAATTTGAAATTCTAAATTTGTGCATGACCTCTTGGGCTATTAAGACATGATCAGATAAGGATCTACCTTTGATGAATGCTGCTTGTTCTTCAGAGATTAATTTATGCATGATTGGGGACAATCTATTCATAAGAATTTTTGCCACCACTTTGTAGACAGAATTACATAAACTGATCGGTCTATAATTTGAGGGAGTTAGAGGATTACTGATTTTTGGGATCAAAACAATAATAGTCTCCTTCCATATATGATCCATAATAGAAGTATCAAAAAACGATTTAATGGCATTCCATAAGTCACCTTTTATAATAAACCAGTAGGCTTTAAAAAAAGAGAAGGTGATACCGTCCATTCCTGGGGAGATGTTGTTGCCCGTATTCTTTACTGCTTCCATCATTTCTTCTACAGAGAAATCCTTGCTCAAATAGTTTCTTTCTTCGTCTTCAAGGCAACTCCAGCAATGAGGCCAATTTTTAAGGCTGCAGCTCCGGAACCTCCATTTTTCTTTGAAATGGTCTAGCAAGACCTGATGAATGATAGCTTGATCTTCTATTACTTCCCCCGTACCATCTTTAATTTTTACAATAAAGTTGGAATGTCTTCTAGCTGAAGCATAAGCCTGAAAGAAATTTGAATTTCGATCTCCCTCTGTCATCCATTTGACTTTTGCCCTTTGTCTCCACCAAGTATCTAATCGAGCAAGTGTAGAGTTAAGCTCCTCCACTTTTGATTTTAGTTTCCAGCATTCGTCATCTGAGAGAAAGCCATCGTTTGCTTCCTTCAATTGCAGTTCTTCAATTTGCATAATCAATTCCTTCTTTTGGGAAATCAAATTTTTCAATTTTGCCTTGCTCCAAAAGTAAAGTGCTTTGAGAGAATTTTTCATTTTGCTGTTAAGAATTTTTTAAGCATTGCCTTTATAATTTCTCCTCCAAACTTTTTCCACCACAGTCATAGAAGCTTTATTGGAAGCCCAAACATCCTCATATCTCATGATCTTCTTGCTAGCTTGTTGAACAGTAATATTCAATAAGATTGGGCAATGGTCTGAAGCTACCCGAGCTAGATGCCTTATAAAGAACCGATTTTTTGAAGAAATAGCTGCTGGATTGATAAAACATCTATCAAGCCTCTCAAGGATTTGGTCCACCCCTTTTTTATTGTTGCACCAAGTGAATTTAGGACCTACAAAACAAACTTCATGGAAGTCATTGTTAGCAAGGAAGTTCTTCATTTCTTTGGTTCCAAGGGATAGATTAAATCTTCTCCCTCCCCTTTTGTCTTCACTAGATAAGATGCAATTGAAGTCTCCACCTATGATCATTGGTATCTCCTTAGAGTTATAAAATTCCAGCTTTTCCCAAAGCATTCTTCTAACATAGGAATCCTTGTTTGCATACACAGAGACTATTCTCCAAACTCCTACATTGAGCATGTCCAAGTCTCCCACTATTACTTGAGAGGAAGATTCTAACACATGAAAAGAAGAAAAGTTTGATTTCCAAAGAATAAGAATGCCTCCTGAGAGTCCTTCTGAAGGCAAATGGATGAAGTCCCATTCAGTTCCAATAAATTGGTCCACATCTTTTCTATCAAAATCAGAAACTTTAGTTTCCAATA
The DNA here is from genome assembly GCF_001605985.2 of Dendrobium catenatum. Taxonomy (NCBI): domain Eukaryota; kingdom Viridiplantae; phylum Streptophyta; class Magnoliopsida; order Asparagales; family Orchidaceae; genus Dendrobium; species Dendrobium catenatum. Next base: position 469,948 of record NW_021319099.1, read on the forward strand.
AACCAATAAAACAAACACCATATTCTTTTACAAACTCTTTTAAATATAGAGAAGCTTTTCTCTTCCTAGCTCCTCTACAATTCCAAAAATTAAGGGAAGAGTTTATTGATTAAGAGGGGTAGAAGACCCCGGTTTATCTTTGAGGTCAAACTCCACTCTCCTGCTCCTAGGAGTAGAATTAATAGATCCTAAACCTTTCAACTGTTTAGTGCCTTTCCTTTTGTTGGCAAAAGGGCCATCATTATTGTTTTTAAAATTCAGCTTATGATCTTTATTGCTTATTGTATTATGCTCTTCTACATATTCATTTCCTTTGTCTTCACATACTAAGTTTTCCTCTGGAATAGATGAACTGATTTCTCCTTCTTCAATTACATCTTCCAGGATGCTGAATTTATTATCATAATTTATTTTAGAAGGAATAACATTCATACCTTCTTCTTCTTGAATAGGTGGAAGTGCTTCCTTTGTATTGTTGATGTTTTGATTGACTCCCTCTGCACAGTTAACTGAAATCTCCTCATTGTTTTCCTTTTCAGCTTCAATTGCCTTCCAAACAGCCTTATTGTTACCAGCAGCAGCTTTATTTAAAGCATTCACCTTGTCATCTCGAGAAGATGTCCTGAAGTTTTTTTAAAAAAAACTTTTCCTGCCATAGTTGACTTGCAGCCATGGTCCATATTCACTATTTTCTTCATGAACAGCAGCAATTGTTTCTGGATTACTGATTTTTGGCTTCTCAACAGGAACCACCTTTGTGCTCTCCTTGGTTGTATTCGAAACATTGTTTTCATTATTTAAGTTCTCCAAGCAAGTGTTTTTGTTGTGCCCAATTTTCCCACAGCAAAAGCAAAATTCTGGAAGCCTTTCATATTCAACTTTTTGAAAGAATTTGCCCATACTTCCTTCCACCCAAACTCCCATGGGTAGTTTAGCGTCCAAATTAAGACAAACACAAACTCTTCCAAATTCTCTCCTGCTCCATTGGAACAAGTTGCCATCAATCAAGATCGGTTTACCAACCATGGAAGCAATTATACAACTGTTGATCTCATCCCAACAAAGAAGAGGGAGATTAGGTAGTCTAATCCAAATAGGAGCACTCAAGCCTGTCAAAGAAGTTGGATTGAAGTTAACCGACCACTTTTCCATCCCAATGATTTTATTATTAACAAACCAAGGTCCATTGGAAAAGATAGCCTCCATTGCTTGTTCTTCAAAGAATGAATAGAGAACCCAATCCATTCCTAACATGGTTAGGTGGAACTTTCCATAAGATGCCCATTGTCTTCTAAGTTCTACGCTCACCACTGAGAAAGGAATTTTGCCTCCAAAGACCTTAATCACTAGAGAATTCTGTAATTTTCCTGAATTCTCCATCACCTTGTCTTCGTTGAGTTTAACAGTAGCTCCATCTTTAGATAGAAAGTCACCCAGATTCAGCTAGGAAACTTTGATATATTCCTTCCTGCTCCAGGCATTCTGCTGATTAGTAATCTTTGATCTTACTGTGACTTCATTCATATCTTCTTGATACATTCCCAGGTCTCCATTATTGCATTGTCGAACTTGGTTTAAGTCAGAAGAATTAATCATGGAAGAATTGTTTTTAGCTGAGTCAGAATGAGCGCTATTGCTAGAGCCCGCTTCATTTCGAACCAGATTATTTTCTTCAGGAGTCTTCTTACAAGCGGCATTTTGTAAAACAGTTTCCTTTCATTTGTCTAGAATTGGTTTCATAGAAAGCTTAGGAAATGGCTCAGGTGAAACAGAGTCTTTCTTATTCTGTTCAGAAACAGGATAATCAAAATACTTCTCATTAACACAATCTTCATCATCGGTTAGTACACCTTTTCCTTTCCCAGCAATTTCAGATGATTTTTTAGAGGCCATCAACGATCCTCCTTCCTTGATTATTAGTGGCATTCCCGATCTAATTTTAGCTTTAGAAGCTAAGGCAATGCTAGGACGGCTATCTCCTAACACAGGTGGAGATGAGGTAAAAGAATGACTTTAACCATGAGAACTGTTGCTGGTGGCTCGCCGCACCTCCATAAGGTCACCAGAGATAGGTGACCGGCATTCCGCCGTCGCCAGATGCAACAGCGGATATCCCGCGAACTTTAAAATTTGAAAAAAAACTGAAACAAACCAAAATTTTCTCAGAGCTTCTTTCTCTCTAGCTTCTCTCTAGCTTCTCTAGTGCAAGGTTACTTAGCATCAGGAACCACTTTTACAATTGACTCAACAAGGGAAAAAATTCAGACTTGACTCAACCTAAATCTACCCAATCTTGAGCTGGCTTGAGCTGCTTTCAATCTTGTGGTCTTGAAAAGTTAGTGGGCAAAGCAATCGTAGGAAATCATGAATGTTTGTTATCATCAAAAGTCTAATCCATAAAGTCAGATTTGCAATAATCTGCCCCTTTTTTATGATGGAAATCATACCCAAAAAATTTCAAGCAATTATGGCAGTTTAGTAAAAAATTCCCTAAATTTCAGAATTCAAAGTACATAATACATCAAACTACTCCCACTTTTGACATCACCAAAAGGAGGAAAATAAAACACAAAAAAAAAACATAACATAAACTAAAACACAACATAAGAAAAGAAAAACTACAGAAAATAGAAACTAAAACAAAAAAAAAAACAAAGAAAATAAGAAAAATGAGGGCCCTTGATCATCAGACGGAGGTGGTGGTGGTGGTTGCTGGAAGAAGGTGGAAAACGTTGCAAACTGTGCCCCAAACTAGGCCATGTCCTGGTCATCTTGCTACTACTGGTGTGCAACATAGGCATTGAACCGGGCCACACCCTCAGCGTGCTTCTGCTGTTGGTGTGCTATATAGGCATTGAATCGAGCCACATCCTCAGTGTGCTGCTGCTACTGGTGTGCTATGAACGTTTCGAAGTGGGTCTCCAAATGATCAAATCTCTTCACTAATTGATCCAGCTGAGAGTTCTGGTGGAAAGGAATAGGTTCTGGAACAGGAGCGGGAGTGGGAGCCTCCTCCTCCTCTGCCCCCTGAGCTTCCCCATCCCTTGGGTGGAGACGAGTACTATGAAGGGCATTGAAGGAATTGTTTGAGTAGAAAGGTGGCTAATGGTTGGGAGGTGTAGGATATTGAAGCTGGTATTTAGATTCTAAAACATAGGCAATGAAGTGTCCTAGAGCAAGATTGGGTTTTCTTCTATGACCTGGATCTCAAATGGTAGTCAAATGCTCAATGTAGTGAAAGATCAGGTCCGTGGCATTGAATTCCCTATGGGCCAGAATGTAAAAGGTAGTAAGTGAAAGCAGTGGAGTGATGTGGACTCGGTCCTCGGCTTATGGAATAATAGAAGTGGGAAGGACATGCTGGATTGTCCTAGCTTCTTTGAGTAAAGAGCTAGTCTCTCCAACATGAAAGTATGCGTTTGTGTGGCAAAGAAAGTGATTTGCAGTGGACCAGTCAAAGTCAGGATCAGAGATAAGGGTATGTAGCTTATCCCTAGTGGTGGATAGTTGCAACAGTTCAGCACAATCCTGATATGCGATCTCCAAAGGACATCGATTCACATAAGAGGAGTAGTGTAGGAGGAATTTATTCGAAGGTTTGCATAGAATTCAAAAAGAAGTTCAGAGCTAAAGTAGATCGTCCAGGCCGATTAGGTGGATCTTCCAGGACGATGCTTAATAATGGATCGTATCAGCCGAATGTAAAATGTTTTAAATCATGCGCCATGTGTATCGTCCAGGACGAACAGTGGATCGGCCAGGACGATTATCCAAAAATGGATCGTCCTGTTACAAATTTGATTTCATGAATTATGTTTTGATGATTAGCAAACACTCTTGCTTCTTTTCGACTGTCTTTTACTACTGACATTTTCAGGATTCAAAGATCGGACGGAAAATGGAATCAGCTCAAGAATGGGTAGATTAGGGTTGAGTCAGTATGTAATTTTCCTTTTTCCTTTTCTTGAGTCAATTGTAAATGTTTGAAGTGACTGATGTTAAGTAACCCTACACACACACACTTGAGAGATTTAGAATTTCTATTTTACTCACATCATCTCGGACGATATTTATATCGTCCTGGACGATTGAGTTCAAAATAGAAGTTCTAGTCAGGATTTCTTTGTTAAGGTAGCCGCAATTAACTAATCATCCTGGACGATATGCTTAAAATAGAAAGAAATAGCCGCCATAATCAATTTAGGTATTATGTATTTTTGCAAATTGGCTAGGACGATCGCAAGATCAGCCTGGACGATATTACACAATTATGCCTAAATTAATCCAAGAATCAAGGAAGTAATTAAGGATAATTGATACAATCACATCGTCCTGGACAATCTCAGGATTTGCTAGGACGATCTATTCAAAAACCCATAGTTGCTCCTGGACGATAAATATCGACCAACACAAATTCAGGGCGATGTTCTGGCCGACTAGGATCATATAGTTCAAATTCAGGGCGATGCTCTGGAAGATTTTTCTCTAATTTGAACTGATCGTCCTGGACGATCAAGCCAATTTTAAATCATCCAGATCATCTTCATGGCGATATTCTGGTCGATCTTCTGTGATTTGAACTGATTGTACAGGACGATAATATTATCGTTTAGGACGATAAATCAACAACTTGCATTTATTGAGCTCCTATGAAGCTCTTCTATTTAAGAGCTATTATTCAACATTTTTTAACATCTTTTGCTGTTGTCTTGACCTGAGAAAACCTAAAGGAGAGAGAGAGAGGGAGAGAGAGAGAGAGGATCTTGTGAGGGGGATCTTGTGAGGGAGTTCACAAGGGTTGCTCCAAGCATTTTTCCACTTCTTCTTCCCTAGAGACTCTTGTCCTTGGAAGGGTTGGGAGAGGTAAGCTTCAGCGATCGATCGAGGTTCTTTGCCTGCTTCAGGAGGAAGCAAAAGAAGTGGGGTTCTCTGCCTTGCAGGGGGTGGTAAAAAAGAGGTGTTTTGTAAGGGCTTCTGCGCCTAGCTGTGGGGGCTAAAGGAGAGTCACGTTGGTAGTACAATACTCAAAGGGCGCCTCCGGGGAGTAGACGTAGGTCAAGTTGACCGAACCACTATAAACCCTTGTGTTCTTTTTACTGCTTTCGCACTTTAATTTTCTGCACTTGTTTTCTATGGTGACTTTGGATTATGATATTCATTGTTCTCTTTGCTTAAAGATTTTTTAAAATACCAATTCACCCCCCCTCTTGGTTAGCCTTGGACCGATTCAAAGAGCTTAACATCCCTAACGAACTTTTAAGTGGTATCAGAGCGGGATTTATAAAAATTGAGTTTGAAAACTTTTTGAATTTTGATCGATGGCTAACTTTGGGAATTGTAATACAAATGAAGGATATTCTATAACACGACCTCCATTATTTGACAACCTTCATTTTGATTTTTGAAAAACCCACATGTCTACTTTTTTGCAATTAATCGATTATCACATGTAGATGCTTATTAAAGAAAGATATTCTCCACCTTCTCGTGAAATTAACGAAATTATAAATGAAGTTGCTTTTACTGAATGGACTTTCGATGAAAGAGAGTTTGTTCAATTGAATGCGAAGTGTTTAAACTATTTTTTCTGTGCGTTAAAGTCTGAGGATTACATAAGTGTTTCTACTTGCTCTACTGGTAAAGAGATATGGGATAGGTTGTGCATTACTTATGAAGGAACCAATGAAGTAAAATAATCTTGTTTGAATATTCTCTTGCATGACTATGAACTTTTTTATATGAAACCTTCTGAAATAATTTCTGATATGTATACAAGGTTCACTCAAATTATTACTTCTTTGCATGCCTTAGGAAGAGAACTTTCAAATTACAAAAAAGTAACTAAGATTTTGAGATGCTTGCCTTCATCTTTTAATGCTAAAATCATTATAATCACTGAACTTAAGGATTTAAACACATACTCAATTGATAACTTACTTGGCTCACTCATTGCTTACGAGCAAGAGGTGAATCAAAGAAATCTTCATGCAGGTGAGAAAAGAAAGGAGAAAACTGTGGCATTGAAGACCAACAACACAAATTATGATTCTTCTGTGTCTAAGAGCGATGACATTGCCTTAATCACAAGGCAGTTCAAAAACTTTCTAAGGAAGAAGCACAAGCATCATCAAAATTGGTGAAAAGGTAAGGATAACAAATATTCTAAAGGATCCTCTGATATGGTTTTTTATGAATACAGGAAACCTGGACACATGAAAGCTGATTTCCCTACACTTAAGACGCACACAAGCAAGGAAAAGAGTGAGGAGAAATCCAAGTTTAGAAAAGACAAAAAGAGACTTCAAAAGGCATTTTGGGCAGATTCTGTATCAGATTCATCAGAGACGGAACCAGAAGATGAGATAACAAACTTGTGCTTAATGGCAGGTGATCATCTTGATCAAGAAGAGGTATGTGAACTTTCCTACGATCAACTCCTTGAAGTTTCTGAAAAAATTCATGTATCATATAGGAAACTTAAGAAAACACATGCTAGCTTGAAATTGAAAATTTTTAATTTACAAAAAGAGCATAAAATTTTGACTAAAGATCAATTAATAATTGATTCAAATCATATGGCTCTACTTGATGAATTTGATGAGTTAAATAAAAAGTATTGTGAATTAATTGAAGAGCATGATTCACTAAAAACTTCACACACCTCACTTGAATATGATTTTAAGAAATCTAAAGAGATAGAGAATAATTTGAGGATTGAGAATGAGGTCTTAAAAAGTACTAACTTGAGGATTCAAAATGAATTGGATACATGTAAGAAAACTCGGATGACACCCACACTTGATCAAAAGACAAAACCTAGGAAGAGGCATTATAACTCAAACCATTTAAGAAATCATTTTTCTTGAGTTAGATGTTTTTCATGTGGCATGCTAGGACACATCTCACACACTTGCACAGTTCACAATAGTACACATTGGATGTGGAGACCTAAGGTGCAATATCCACAACATACCACACATGCATTGCATTCTAATTTTCATAAGAAGGGACCCAAACCTGTTTGGGTTCCTATATCTGACATTTGATGATCTTGTAGGTGGGCTCTCACAAGAGGCCTCGTGAGAGCATGTGGTACCTGGACAGCGGATGCTCTCGACATATGACTGGTGATGCCAATCAATTTGTTTCGCTGGAATCCAAGACTTGAGGCAAGGTTTCTCTTAAAGATAACACCCCCACGAAGGTGGTAGGCTCAGGTATAATTGGTAATTCTAATAAACCTTATGATTGAAAATATTTTGCTTGTAGATGGATTAAAGCATAACCTGTTGAGCATTAGTTAACTTTGTGACAAGCGCTTCATCGTGCAATTCTTTATAAATTCATGCATTGTAATTTTAAGTAAAAATACTATTTTGCAGGGAAAGATGATCAACAATGTGTACATGCTTGATTTAAATAACATTAAATGCACTGCTTCATTTTGCTTAAAAATAGTTGTTGATGATTCATGGTTGTGGCACCGGAGATTATGTCATGCAAGTATGAAAACCATTAGGAAAGTGACCCAAAAAGACCTAGTTAGAGGTATCCCCAAACTGATGTTTTCAAAAGACCACCTTTGTGATGCCTGCCAACTAGGAAAGCAAGTCCACTCCAATTTTCACCCCACTAAGGACATTAGCACCTCTAGACCTTTAAAAGTCCTTCACATGGATTTGTTTGGACCCATTAGTAGTGCCAGCTTGGGAGGGAAAGTCTTTGGTATTATGATTGTTGATGACTACTCGAGGTTCACTTGGACTAGATTTCTTTCACATAAAAATGAGTCTTTTGAGGAGTTTAGAACATTTTCTACTTAGATTTAGAAAAAGTTAGGTTGTGATATCATGACCATCCATAGTGACCATAGGGGAGAGTTTGAAAATGAAAGATTTGGAGATTTTTGTGAGGACAAGGGGATTAGCCACATCTTCTCAGCTCCTAGGACCCCTCAACAGAATGGGATAGCTGAAAGGAAGAACCGAACCTTGATCGAAGCTGCTAGAGCCATGCTTGCTGAGTATTCACTTCCAAAATACTTTTGGGCTGAAGCGGTTAACACAGCTTGTTATGTGTTGAATAGGGTGAATGTTAAAGCCAAACTAGATAAGACACCCTATGAGATCCTTAACGGTAGAACACCCAATCTTTCCCACCTTCATGTCTTTGGTTGTAAGATTTTCATTCACAACAATGGGAAGTCACACATAGGAAAATTTGATCTAATATCTAATGAAGGAGTGTTCTTTGGATATTCTAGTGTTGGGAAGTCTTTTAGGGTGTTTAACAAGAGGACTTTGATGGTGGAAGAAACTAAACATGTAGTATTTGATGAGTCTAATCCTAAAAATCCAGAGTTGAGGATGATTATGATGTTGGAGAGATTACCACTGGAGTAGAAAATTTAGAGAATGGTGTAGGTCATCAAAACACTAAAGGAGTAGGAGATGTCACCTAAGGAGTAGAAAATATAGATATAGAGGAAAGGGTTGGACCTTCTCACACCTTGCCTAGAGATTGGAGATACTCTACAAGTCACCCCAAGGATTTGATCTTAGGAGACCCTTTTGATGGAGTTAGGACTAGAAATGGACTTAGGAAGGAGGTGAACCACTGCTTTTATCTCAATGACTGAACCCACCAACATAAACCAAGCCCTTACTGATGAGTTTTGGATTTTAGCCATGTAAGAGGAGTTGAATCAATTTGTTAGGAATGATGTTTGGGAGCTTATAGAAAGACCTAAGAGACAAAGTGTAATTGGAACAAAGTGGGTCTTTAAGAATAAGGTGAATGATTCTGGAGTGGTGGTTAGGAATAAAGAAAGATTAGTGGCTAAGGGGTATAACCAAATAGAAGAAATAGACTTTGAGGATACATTTGCCCCTGTAGCTAGATTGGAAGCCATTAGAGTGCTATTAGCCTTTGCCTGTTATAAAGGATTTAAGCTTTTCAAATGGATGTTAAGAGTGCCTTTTTAAATGGGGAATTAAAAGAGGATGTGTTTGTAGAACAACCCCTAGGTTTAGAGAGTTCCAAATTTCCAAATCATATTTTTAAATTAAAAAAGGCTTTGTATGGGTTAAAGCAGGCACCAAGAGCTTTGGTATGAGAGGCTTAGCACATTTTTACTAGAAAGGGAGTTTGTTAAGGGGAGCGTGGACACCACTCTTTTTTTTAGGAAAGTTGGAGATGATTTGCTCAATGTTCAGATTTATGTGGATGATATACTTTTTGGATCTTCTAATAAAAAACTTTGTGATGAGTTCTCTAAAATAATGAGTAGACAATTTGAGATGAGTTTGATGGGTGAGTTATCCTACTTTTTGTGGTTTAGCATAAAACAATTGGATGATGGAACCTTTCTAAATCAAACAAAATACATTAAGGACATTTTGAAGAAGTATGAGATGGATAGAGCTAAGCCAATTAATACTCCCATGACTTCTAATGTTCCGTTGGATAAGGACCCAAGTGGTAAGTCTGTTGATCAGAAGTAGTATAGAGGCATGAATGGATCCTTACTTTACCTGACTGCTAGTTGACCTGATATTATGTTTAGTGTTTGCCTTTATGCTAGGTTTCAAGCTGACCCTAAGGATTCCCACCTGACTACAGTTAAGAGAATTTTTAGATACCTTTTGGGGACCCAAAGCTTAGGGATTTGGTATCCGAGGCATAGCACTTCTTTTGAGATTATTGGATTTTCTGACTCTGATTTTGTAGGATGTAAGGTGGATAGAAAAGAACTTCAGGAACTTATCAATTCAAAGGACAATCTTTGGTCTCATGGTCTAGTAGAAAGCAAAACTCTGTTGCACTTTCCACTGCTGAAGCTAAGTACATTGCTCTTGGAAGTTGTGTGGCCCAAGTCCTTTGGTTGAAATAACATGTATTGGATTTAGGATTACATGTAGACACCATCTCAATCTTTTGTGACAACACTAGTGCCATATGCATCTCTAAGAATCCGATCCAATATTTAAGGACTAAGCACATTGACATTATGCATCACTTTATTAGAGATCATGTGACTAAGGGAGACATTGATTTACACCATGTGACAACTGAAAATCAATTGGCTGACATCTTTACTAAACCACTGGCCTTTGACACTTTTAGCTCTTTAAGGACCAGATTCGGTGTGATTGACATAAATGCATGAACTTGATCTTTTACTTGCTTTCTTTTGCTTTTGTTCTTTTTTATTTCTTTTTTTTTTGTTTTTCTTTTTGCCTTTTGTTTTCTTTTCTTCGTTTTGCTTTTAGTTTTTGTTTGGTTTATTTTACTTTATTTTGTTTATTTGGTTTTCAAAATCATCGCTGAAATGATATTGTATGCCTTATCCTTGCTTTTGAAAATTTGTAGTTAATGTGTTACATCTCTTATTCTATTAGATGGTAAAAATATACCATTGATTGTGTCTCTTTCTCTAACCTATTTTTGTGGCACAGTTTTTATTTCTAATAAAAAATCTAGTTCAATTTAATGATTGTGTATGAAATTAAGATCTTTTCTAACCTTGCTAAAGCAAATCTATCTTGTATTTATAATGATTAAAGTCTTTTTGTCACATCAAGACTCCTCGTTACTCTTGCTATTGGTTATTGATTCTATTTTGTGGATAGTTCTTCTTTATGTTAGAGAGAGAGCTCATATTCTCTAATATCTAGAAGTTATACTCACAACTAAGAATCCTTTTTAAGAGATTGTAAAAGAGAATGGAGCTTGCAAAAATAAAAAAATTTGGCCAATGATGCCAACAAAAGATGAGCAATGACGCCAAATTGAAAAAAAATATATCAAAAAGATGCGCAAAGCGCCAATCAATTGACAAGAGGAATAAAATGAGCCCACCAAAAGCAAGCTCTCTTCTCCTTTCAAATCTTTTAAAACTTAGAAGATTTCTTGTATCAAAGGCATGATTTCGAGTGTTTTACTATTGCGGCAAATTTACTTTGGTAAATTATTCTATAAGATATATTTTTTTTCTGAAACCAAGTGATGAATAGATCTTTTTTTTCTCATATCCAATTGAATTTTTGAGTTAGATCATTGATTTCCAAAAAAGACTCTACCCTAAAAGAAAGTCCGAGCTAAGGGTAACCATGATCGAATATTATACTGTTTTATGGATTTTTCTGATGTTGATTCATTAGCTTAAAATTTTTTTTAAAATCAATCACATGGAATACTACATCATGTTCATGCCTTGGTTAAAAAAGAAAAAATTTACTTTGTTTCTTAGTTTCCCCCTCATATTTGAGATGTCAAAAGGGGGAGAGGAGTCCTTTGTAGGAGTCATTTGTATGCTTACACTTTTGATTCCATGTTTTACACTACTATTTTTGAAATAATTGTCAAAGTATTTGCCATCATCAAAAAGGGGGAGATTGTTGTAAATTTGGTTTCATGGATTATGTTTTGATGATTAGAAAACACTCTTGCTTCTTTTAGACTGCCTTTTACTACTGACAATTTCAGGATTCAAAGATCGGACAAAAAACTGAACCAGCTTAAGATTGGGTAGATTAGGGTTGAGTCAGTATGTAATTTTCCTTTTTCCTTTTCTTAAGCCAATTATAAATATTTGAAATGACTAATGTTAAGTATCCCTACACACACACACACACACTTGAGAGATTTAGAATTTTTATTTTTACTCACATCATCCCGGACGATATTTATATCGACCTGGACGATCGAGTTCAAAACAGAAGTTCTAATTAAGATTTCTTAGTTAAGACAGTCGTAATTAACTGATAGTCTTGGACGATACTTGTATCGGCCAGGACGATATTCTCAAAATAGAAAGAAATAACTTCCATAATAAATTTAGGTATTCTGTATTTATGGAAATCGGCCAGGACGATTGCAAGATCGGCCTGGACGATATTACATAATTATGCCTAAACTGATCCGGGAATTAAGGAAGTAATTAAGGATGATTATACGATCACATCATCCTGGACGATCTCAGGATCGGCCAGGACGATCTATTGAAAAACCCTTAGTTGCTCCTAGACGATAAATATTTGCCAGCACAAATTCAGGGCGATGTTCTGGCCGATTAGGATCGGATAGTTCAAATTCAGAGCGATGCTCTGGATGATTTTTCTCTGATTTGAATTGATAGGCCGGGATGATCGTGAGATCGGGCGGGACGATCAAGCCAATTTTAAATCGTCCAGATCATCTTCAGGGTGATGTTCTGGCCGATCTTCTGTGATTTGAACTGATCGTTGTTGGTGGAATTTTGAAAACAGGTTTTAAAAAATATTAGTTTTCTTTGGGGATTTTAGAATTGAGATTGAATCTTAATTCTGAAAGTCGAACCCACTCATTCGGAAAAGTATATCACCTCGAAGGATGAAAATAGAATTTCGTAATGGCGTTCAGACTTAGAATTATGTGATTCTTCTTAAATATCATGACTGGATTCTAAAGAGGACTCGACACGACCCCGAGGGGACGAAGTAGAATTCAACTAAATAATCCAGTTATAATATTCAAGGGGTATGATTGCCGAATTCATATCCAAAGCATTACCAAAGAAGGGTGTATCTCCCCAGAGGGGAAATAACACCTTTCAATGGTAATTCTTCTAATATGATGACGGCAATCACTCTTTAACTTTTCCCAAAGAAATCTAAAGAGATTTTTTAAAAAATTGATTTTGAAATCAGGTGTGTGTGGTTCCAAATCTCCTACGAGCGCAAGCCCTCGTAGTTAATTACATCGTAGGGAGATAAATTCTCCCACAAAAACTCTCGATTAAAATAAGAACAAAATTTTGTTAGATTTTCTAGGAGTGATATCAAAAATTGAATAGAATCTTTTGGAGAATCAAAAGGGAGTGGATCAAGATTGAACAGTTATTAACAGAATCGATGGAAGAGAGGCTGGGACACTTCCGGATGGTTCTGGAATCTCAAAGTGTCCCAAGAGAGAGATAATATTAGTTTCTTTGGGATTTTAGAATTGGATTGAATCTTAATTCTGAAGTTGAACCACTCATTCAGAAAAGTATATCACCTCGAAGGATGAAAATAGAATTCCGTAATGGCGTTCAGACTTAGAATTATGTGAGATTCTTCTTGAATATCATGACTGGATTCTAAAGAGGACTCGACACGACTCTGAGGGGACGAAGTAGAATTCAACTAAATAATCCAAGTTATAATATTCAAGGGGTATGATTGCCGAATTCAAATCCAAAGCCTTACCAAAGAAGGGTGTATCTCCCCAGAGGGGAAATAACACCTTTCAATGGTAATTCTTCTAATATGATGACGGAAATCACTCTTTAACTTTTCCCAAAGAAATCTAAAGAGATTTTAAAAAATTGATTTTGAAATCAGGTGTGTGTGGTTCCAAATCTCCTACGAGCGCAAGCCCTCGTAGTTAATTACATCGTAGGGAGATAGAATCTCCCCAGAAACTCTCGATTAAAATAAGAACAAAATTTTTGTAGATTTTCTAGGAGTGATATCAATAATTGAATAGAATCTTTTGGAGAATCAAAAGGGAGTGGATCGAGATTGAACAGTTATTAAAGAATCGATGGAAGAGAGGCT
>NW_021319099.1:485617-548180 GCF_001605985.2 Dendrobium catenatum
AAACATTCTTATTTCTCTACGACTGCCTTATGTACTGACATTTCAGGTTCACAGGATCGGACTGCAATTTGGAATCAGCTCAAGATTGGGTAGACTAGGTCTGAGTCAGTTTGTACATTTTTTTCTTTCTTGAGTCTATTGTATTTGGTGTGGCTTTTGATATTTTGTAACTTAGAAGATTTTCTGTTGCTCCCTAAAGATTTCTGTTTTTGGTAACATCGTCCGAGATGATATTTATATCATCCTGGATGATCTATCCAAAAGCAGAAACCCTAATTAGGACATCCTTATTAAAGCATCCGTTATTATGCAAAACATATCGTCCTTGACGATTTTGTATTGGCTAGGATGATAGGCTCAATTCAGAAAGAATCTGCCGCCAGATCTATTTAGAAATAACCTATTTTTGGACATCATCCAGGTGGATCGTCTAGGACTATAAAATATTATCCAGGACGATCCAGGTCATTTTTTTTTAAAATTTCTCTAAAATTTAAGGAAAGTAATTATGACTTGATTTCATGATCAAATCGGCCTGGACGTTCTCCAGATTGTCCTGGCCGATATGTTGGATGATTGGTCATCAGATAGCTATTTTTCAGGGCGATGTCAAGGACAATATTCCACAATTTGTACTGATCGTTTTGGACGATATAAATAAATTTCTTATGATCGTCTCAAATCGTCCCGACTGATTAGGCTTAAATTTTACTGATCATACAAGATGATATGCCCATCATCCTGGATGATAATGTCGGCAACTTGCATTATTGAGCTCATTTTGAGAGCTTCTATTTAAGCTTTATCAAGGTACTTTTGTAAGTGTCTTTGACAGCCATTGTAGTTTCATTCTTTTGGGGGAGACTTGAAGAGAGAGCTTGAAAGGGAGTGAGGAAAGGGTGAAGTCTATGAGGGAGAAGATCCTATGAGGGGGACTTAAGGGAGTGTGGAGGGGATTCCACATGGTTGCTCTGGTAGGCTTGCATCTTAATACCGTCGGATTCAAGGTTTGTCTTGAGGGAAGTTTACCAAAGAAGAAGTTCACTTTGGTGTCAAAGGACCCGGCGACTCTGCCGCACCGGGGAAGGTGGAAGTGATTTTGTAAGGGCTTCTTCGCCTAGCTGTGGGGGCTAAAGGAGGGACACTTGTTTTAGTGCAATACTTGGAGGGTGCCTCACCTCCAAGTCAAAGTAAGAACCCACCTCCACCACAATATTCATGTAATAAAGATTAATACAAAGTCTTAAACTGTGACACACAACAAAGATAATAGAAAAATTCTCATCACCATTAGGAACCGAACCAGTAAAACCCAACATATAGTTTCATTATGATATCTAATCACACCACCACAACCAACCATAGAGCCCATTCTAGTAAAAGCCATGTTCAATTTTAAGGAATTAGGATGAGGCTTCATCCAAGTAATAGACTTAGGAACTTTGTGAAACATATCCATCTCTAAGTTAATGCCAAAAGCAGTAGTAGTAAAGGAAAACTTCTTAAAATTCTTGAAAGAGAGTAAGTTAACTGAGAAAAGGGCCACCACTTTATCCCTAATATTATTGATAACTCTTTGATGGCTCATAACCACCCCATTGAAATGAGAATTATTCCTCTCCAACTAAAGGAACAAAAGGATAAGATAGGGAATCACATTTCTGACATGGCCTTTAGAGTTAATAAACCCACAATCGAGCAAATAATTAATAGAACCCCTCATAGTAAAAAAATTGAAATGAAAGATGTCCTCAAAATAAGGCTAAACTTTAACAGCTAAATGGCCAGAAATGAAAACATAATGCATATTATCAACATGGAAACTACATTGACATTTAGAAGGAAAGATAAAACCTCTTCACCTCAAAATCTCATATGTAGGAATAAAATTATGTAAAATTCTCCACATAAAGATAGAAACTGTGGTGGGAAAACTCTTATGCCATGTCATATGAAAAGCTTGGAAGTACCTTGTTTAGCTCTATTGGAATGCCAAGCATCTTTAACTCTAAAACACCCATCTTTAGTGAAAGCACAAAGCAACATATCTATCGAATTAATGCTCAGGGGGGTCTTTAAAATAAGCTGAATAATGAAATCAAGAAGAACACAAGAAAGTTTCTCCAAATCCCAACCATTATTAGAAAAATAATAATTAACCTTTACAGAAGCAATGGAGAAATAATTCATTAAAGAGTCAATCGATTAACCATTCAACTAATGATCTTGCTAAAAAAAAAATATTACCATTACCAAGACCCCACACAATATAAGGCTCGACATCCCATTTAACAGAACAAAGTTGCTGCCAGACTCTAAAGTGGCCCTTCCTAAAGCAACACATAGAGGAGTGTCCCCCCCCCCCAATAATACTTGGCGACCATGAAATTAGCCCAAAGACTTGCATTGGCCATAAGATTATACCAATGCTTGAAAGAAAAATCATAGGATAAATGAAACATAGACTTACACCCTAAAGCCCCTTCATGCAAAGTCCCACAACATTTATCCCACGAAGACCAGTGAATTTTAGCACTATTCCCAGAACCTTTCCAAAAGAATTTATTAAAAATTTTATCAATCCTATTATACACAGTCTTAGTAAGAAAGAGAGTTTGAAAACTATACACCAGAATAGAATAAAGAACACTTTTAATAAGAATAAGGTGGCCACCAAAACTTAAAAATTTAGAATCCCAGGAAGAAAGTATGTTCTGCACCATAAAAGTTAAATCATCAAAGAGGAAAGACTTCTTTATACCCTTATATCGAGAAACACTCAGATACTTTAAAGGAAAACAACCTTGAGAAAAACTAGTGAGATTCTTGATAGCTACAATACGATCAGAAGGAATCTTCTTAGCAACAATAAAACAACACTTTTTCTTGTTAAAAGACAAACCACTAAACAAATCAAATGAATATGATAGTTCCTTCTAAAAATGATGATTCATTGTATTAAGTGATTTATTGTAAAAATTTATGGTATGTTGTAATCTTCTTTTAAAGTATAAATGTAATGATGCTCCTTATAAAAATGATGATTTATTGTATTAATTGATTCATTATAAAAATTCATGGTTCATTGTAATCTTCTATTGAAGTATAAAAAAATTACTACATAACCTGTTTAACCAAGCATTTTTAATAAAATAATGTAGTTTATTGTACACTTAACATGGAAATTAATACAAAACTTGAACAAGACCTATAAAAATGTTGTTAATCCATAAAAAAAATAAATGCAGTTGATATTATTTGACTGGGTCGGCACACTCTGAAGAGGCTAGTTATATAAATCTGATTCAAATGATCGACTAACATCCTCATGCAGTTTTTCTACCCTTACAAAATAACAAAATCGTATTAGTTTTTACCCAAAATAATCCTATTCTAAAGAATTATTTCTAAAAAACTATAAAGTTAGGTCTCACTCATGACGTCCCAAAGGATTGCCATGCGTCTGACCTTGGGCAAAGAATTGAAGAAAAGCTAAACCTTTTTCTTAAGGACACCTATAAGAAGAGTCATGTGCTGATTGTTACATAGTGCTAGAAAAATTAGTTTGGATTCTCAGATTGAAAGTTGGTTAACATGTTGAATATACAGATTGCTTACATCCTTATAATTAGCTTTTGCGTAGTTCTGACATAAACCAAACAACTAGGGTGAATATTAAGGGTAAAAAGAAATGTAGAAATCATTTTATCATGAAAACTTACATAATATAAAGAAGATATATATAGGAAGGGTTAGCATAGGCCAGACAAAAGCTTATTCTTTCTACTAATGGGTAGGCTATACCATCCACTTGTGCATAAATCAAGTAGGCTAAATCATCCACTTTTTGCATCACTCAAGTATTGGTTTGTAATAAGTTCATGAATTTCTCCTTTAGAAATTATGATGTTCCCAACAATGAATATATATTATCTTGTCTATAACAAAAATGAATAGGGTTAAGGAATTGGTGTACACATATTGAGCATAAGCTAGTTGGCATAAATTATAAGATTGTGCACAACTTGTACATAGTGAGTATACAAGGGAATTCACCATGTACACATTGTGTGCACAAGTTGAATTCATGGTCCTTTATAGATTCCCTTATGCACACACAGTGCACAAGCCAGTACATAGTGATCATCAGATTGTGCACATAGTGTGTATAACTTGTACATAGTCTGTGTACAACTTATACACAATGTGTGTATAAGGGAATTCATCATGTATATAGTGTGTGCACAAGTTGAATTCATTATCCTTTGTGGATTCCCTTATGCATAAATCGTGCATAAGCTTGTAAGGCATTGATCATCATTTTATACTCATAGTGTATACAACTTGTATACAGTGTGTGTATAAGGGACTTCACCATGTATACAATGTGTGCACAAGTTTAATTCATGGTCCTTTATGGATTTCTTTATGCACACACTGTGCACAAGCTAGTAAGGCAGTCATCATCAGATTGTGCACACAATGTGTGAAAGTTTGAGGGGGTTGTGAAACCCTATAGAACTAGTTCTGAGACTAACCAAGAGGGAAGGGGGGGGGGGGTAAATTAGTATTTAAAAAATTCTTAAAAAATTTTATTTTTATAACTTGATGTGAAAATAAATTAAATTTACAATAGAAAGATAAATTAATTTTTTCACCCATGCAGTTAATTGTAAGAAAAATAAATGCAAAAATAATAAAAGGAAAGAACACACTATATTTATAGTAGTTCGATCCAACCTAACCTATGTCCACTCCTCGGAGACACCCTATGAGTATTGAACTAAAACCTTTTAGTGTCTCTCCTTTTCCCCCACAACAAGATGGAGAAGCCCTTACAAAATCTTTCCACTAACCCAGTGTGGTAGAGGACTATAACTCTTTTCACAGACAGAGAACCTTGACTCCTTTTTCTCTCTCCAGGAGATGGCAGAGAATCATAAATCCCTTTCACCTTCCCTGGTGCAGCTAAGTCATTTGACACCAAAGAGATATTCTTCTTCCCAAAACTTCCCTCAAGATGAACCTTAAATTTGATGGTATTAAGGTACAAGCTTGCCGGAGCAACAATGTGAAATCCCTTCTACACTCCCTTGAAAACCCCTCCAAGGATCTTTTCTATTTCAAACTCCACCCTTTACTCTCTCCTTTTCAAGTTCACTCTTTAAATTTTCTATAGAAGAACGAAGACATTATGGAAGCCAAAGACACTTATAATGTATTTGGAGAAAGCCTAAAAATCAATTCTATCGATAAAGATCATATATTACGATCCTGAGATTTTCTTGTATGATTAGTACAAAATAGCCCTTTTAGCCAGTACTATTAGGATTATCCTATACGATCAATTTATGTTTTTGAGCAGATCATCTAATACAATCCTGAGATTGTCTGGGACAATTAGTTTAATCAAAATATAGTTCATCCAGGATGAAACATTGGATGCATAAAATTTATCTTTGTTGATCGTACAATATGATCCAGTTCATACTACACGATTAAAATATCAAAATTTAGCAGATTCAATTGACTAATCATAGGATTAATTTTGGCATGATTTTTATAGATCATCAAATATAATCTACATGAAATGGTTGGAGTAGCTCCAGTAGAAGATAAGATTAGAGAGAGTCGCTTTAGATTGTTAGGTCACATAAAATGGTGACCTTCCAATGGCCCAGTTAGGAGAGTAGAGGTATTAGATTTGACTTATATTAAGAAAAGTAGAGGCAAACCTAAAAAGGCTTGGTTATAAAATATTAGGAATGACCTTAGTTTATTAGATTTAAATGAGAATTTGACCTTTAATATAACACAATAGAGAAAAAGGATTCATGTAGCTGACCCCATGTAGTGGGATAAAGGCTTGATGTTGTTGTTGTCGTATCAAGTACAATCTACATTATCCTAGATGATTAGAATAAAATATAAAATTCAAAATCTTGCCCAAATTATGATTGGTGGCTATTTTTCATGATCATTAGTGATCATCCTAGATGATCTAGATCGTCCAGCATAATTAGTTAAATTGGCTGATCGTATAATATGATTAGTTTAAAAATTAAACTTTGATTTTGACTCAATCTCACTCCCCATGAGTGTGTGTATGGTCTCCAAGCTAGCATACACCCTTATAGGACTTGCTCAAGAAATAAAAAATACATTAATGAAGATTATAAAAATCTTTACTGCGTAATCTATTTTACCCAATATTGAGCTTTGAATCTTCGTTGGATGGTGCATGATATTTTTGAAATATTAGTACAGACAGAAATAAGTATACTTTACAAATATAATTGTACATAAGGGTGTGAACCATAATATTTGTTATCATAAAAAATATAAACTCGTGAGTTCAAGTTACAATAATCTCTCCCTTTTTAATGATGGAAAAATTAGTGGTTAAATTTGCAAATTTAAAAATATTTTCTCCTAAACTCCCCCTTACTAAGATAATTATGTTAAAAAAATAGGGGATACCAAAAATACATATTTTTTATTTAAGATAAATGAAATTAAGAAACTAAGCAACGAAAAAGTAAACTAAAATAACATATAAACAAATGCAAATACAAGATGAACAAATGTAACAAGATAAATACATTCTCTCCCTTTGACAATATAAAAAAAAAGAGAATCACAGAAAAAGAAAAAAAATGAAAGAAATATAAAAGATTAAACTGACCAGAATCATATGGAGGTGTTGGTGATGTTTAAGAAGAATCAATTTATTTCAGCAAATTTTCTTAGATTTAGAAAGTTACCTCTTGATTTTATTTAAAATCTTAGTAAGAATGAATTGATAGTATTAATATCCAGAAATGTTAGAAATTTAAATTTTATCTACCCTAGCTCAGGCTCCTTATAAGTTAAAGTCCTTTTTAAACAAAAAATCTAATTTAGAAGAAGAATTAGAGAAGAAAAAAATATATATTTTCAATCATCTTTCATGAAATATTTCTAATAAAATATCAATGCAAAAATGGTGAGTCACGAATTATGATTTTTAAACTCAAGTATCAAAAGTATCATTAGATACATGGGTTTTATAAGGTTTAAAAATACAAGAAAGGTAAGTTATCTTATTGCGGGCTCATTTTATGCCTCTTTATCAGTTTTGATGTAATTTATGTATCTTTTGATTTTTGATGAATCTTTTCATTTTGATATACATTCCACATCTTTTCATATTTGAGGTCATTTTATGCATCTTTTCATTTTTGTAATTTTATTTTCTTTCTTAATCTTTAAGGACTCAAGGAAAACATGATCTAATGATAAAAATGAACAGCTTGATTAGGAAAATTATAAAGTAGATTCATCAGCTTGCAAAAGATTTCTAGAATATAGAAGAAATGTAGGATGATAAAAAAGATTTAATTTAAAAAATTTAATTCTTAAATTGATATTGTTTTTCATTCAAAAGTATAATAGCCTTATAAAGGAAATGACATAGAGAGATATAATCCTTAATTTATTTTAATAATTTAGAAAAATAAATCATCACTTACTTAAATTTTTTAGGTAAAAAGGAGGTAAAAATTTCATTAAAAAAATTTGAGAAAAGTGAATTGTTTCTCTTATGCAAATACAATGTGAAATATGATTTGTGTGTGTTAATCAGAGATAAATCACAAAAATTTATATGAAAAATAAAATAAAAATGATTAAAAAAAACATAAAAAATAGCACAAAAATATTTATAATGAACAAAGTAAAATAAAGAATATATATATATAGGCAGAGAACATTGACTCATTTTTCTTCGTTTAGAGATGGAAGAGAACCACGAATCCCTTTCACCTTCTAGCCGAATCCTTTGACACCAAATAGCTATTCTTCTTTCAAAAACTTCCCTCAAGTTGAACCTTGAATCTAATAATACTAAGGTGCAAGCATACCGGAGCAACATTGTGAATCCCCTCCGTACTCCCTTGAAACCCCCTCCAAGGATCTTCTCCTTCTCAAACTCCACCCTTTCATCTCTCCCTTTCAAGTTCTCTCTTTACATTTTCTCCAAAAGAATAAAGACACAATGAATGCCAAAGACACTTATAATGTCTTTGGAGAAAGCTAAATAAAGGTCTTTGAAAATTATTAAAATCAATTATGCCAACAAAGATCATACAGTACGATCCTTAGATCATCATACACGATTAGTATAAAATAACCCTTTTAGCCAGTACGATCAACCTTATCTTGTACGATCAATTAAAGTTTTTGCACATATCATCCAGTATAATCCTATGATCATCTAGGATAATTAGTTTAATCAAAATACAGTTCATTCATGACAAAACATGAACATGGGACACACAAAAATTGTCTTTGTTGATCATACAGTACAATCTAGTTCTTACAATAAAATCAAAATATTAAAACTAAATAGATTTAATTGACTAATCACAAGATTAATTTAGGCATGATTTTTTAGATCATCTAGTATGATGTACATCATCCTAGATGATTTAAATAAAATATTATATACAAAATTTTGCCTAAATTATGATTGATGGCTATTTTTTATGATCATAACTGATCATCCTGGATGATCTAGATTATTCAATATGATTAATTAGATGAGCTGATCATAAAGTATGATATAAATCATACGGTATGATTAGCTTTTGGTTTTGACTCAATCTCACTTCCTCTGAGTGTGTATGTGTATATGGTCACCAAGCAAACACACAAACTTATAGGACTTAACTCAAGAAATAAAAAATATATTAATAAATATTATAAAAATATTTGTAATATAACCTTTTCTACCCAATCTTAAGAATTGAATCTTTGTTAGATGATGCATGTCATTCCTAAATGTTAGTAAACACACAAATAAATATACATTACAAATATAATTAGACATAAGGGTGTGAGCCACAATGCTTGTTATCATAAAAAATATAAACTAGTGAGCTCGGGTTGTAATAATGTGTATAATTTGTACTCAATATGTGTACAACTAGTACAAAGTGTATGTATAACTTGTATATAGTGTGCGTGTAAGGGAATTCACCATGTACGCAGTGTGTGTACAAAGAGAATTCATGGTCCTTCATGGATTCCCTTATGCACACACTGTACAGAAGCTTGTAGGCACTGATCATCATATTGTGCACACACTGTACACAAGGAGGAAACACTGTTGAAACTTATTAGTGTGCTTTTCAAAACATAAATCCATGAAATTATATATCTCCTCAATGATAAGATTCATGTTCTTAAAATCCATTCTTGTTCTTATAGGTTGAGCAATGTTAGGTATTGTATCTACATTAATGGAATCATTAGTATTAGCTTGTTTCTCCACCTCTATTGTGGCTGGCTTCCCCCTTTAATATTTGATTGCTCTTCAAAATATACCTTCCTTTTTTTTCCTCGGGTCACATGTTGTGTATGGTGTTTTAATGGTCTTCTTAGATCGGTAAGTTCTTTTCTTCACAGTACTGGCTTTAGTATGAAGTGGATTAAATAGACTCAAGAAATCAATTTGAACACACATTCTGTACATTGTGTAAACACTATATGTATAAGCTTGTGCACATTATATCTACAAGATTGGCAATCGAGTGTGTATAAAGGTAATTATAGAGGACAAGGAATTAAACTTGAATTTTATTTTGTACATGGTGTAAGCAGTGTGTATACAAGCTTATGCATAGTGAGGGTACAAGCTTGTGTATAATGTGTATACAAGCTTGCACAGAGTGTGTGTGCAGGTGAAAAAATAAACTTGTGTATAGTGTGTGTACAATCTTGTACTAAATAAGTATAGAAGATTGTGCATACTGTGTGTACAAGCTTACAAAGAGCATGTGCACAAGTGGAAAATGATGCTTTTGCATAGTGTGTGTAAATGCTTATGCATAAGTGTGTGTATAAGCTTATGTACAATATGTGTACAAGCTTGGAAGAGTGTGTGCATAAGTGGAAAAATAAGCTTGGACATAGTGTGTGTATAAGCTTATATAAAGAGCGTGCATAAGGTGAAACATAAAGGATAAGCATTCCAATTTTAGCATACACTATGCACAAGCTTGTATACATTATGTGTATATATTAAGCACAATGTGTGTATAGCTTATGCATAGTATGTGACAAGCTTATGCACAATATATATTCAAGCTTATACGTAGTGTTTATACAAGCTTGTGCAGGCATGTGAAAAAGTATAATAAAGATTGTGCACAATGTTGTTCATAGTTTGTGCACAAGCTTATGCATAGTGTATGCACAAGCTTGTGCGTAATGTTCAATCTTGGAGCTATCATTTGCTTTCCTGAACTCCATAAAATTTATGTATTTCCACCAAGCTAATTAATATTTGAAAACAATTGAGCTAGAAACTTCTTTTTGTATCTTAACAAAAGCTATGATGCTTTTTCCTTGTAGAAGTTCGACGATATACAAGTTCACACATTGAACAATTTTTACACATTGAATAATTTCTACGGTATACAGATAGCTCTAAATATTTACAGTTACATAATATCTACAAAAGTAATTTGTCCTTTATACTAATCCCCTTTATACTAAACCCTAAACAACTAAAGAGGATGAAGATAGATATGATTATCCATTAAAAAAAAGAGAGATGATTGAACATTCTTCTTGAAGATAAAGAGTTGATTGACCATCCTTCTATGGAGAATGAGACGAGTGCTCCAACTCCAAAACCAAAATTTTTTTTGGTCTTATGTTAGTTTTCAAAAGTGAACTAACACATCTGCTTCAATTTTTCAAATATATAACCTCTAGACTAGGTTGGGTCATCAATATGCAAGAAAAATATTATTAATTAAATTTTTTGTACTGGGTCATCAGGTCACACATTAATATGGCTGCATAAAAATAAAATAAAAAATATGTGTCATGACTTGATTGATGTCTAGATGGGAATCTACATATGTACTCTACACAAAATGATTTCTCTTATTTTGGTATATTCTCTCCCTCATGTGAAAATAAAGAGGCTTCTCATTCCCTCTTGTGACTCTCTCCCAATTGAGCAATTTTGATCAGCTTAAGCAAGGGAAAAAGAGAGCTATTGACTGCATAGGAAGGAGAAGAAGCTTTTGCTTTTGGAACTCGGCCAAGCTTTCCCTCTTGAGCTTCTCTTCAGCTTGGGCAAGGAAAAAAAGTGAAGAAAGTTACTTTCAGAATTCTCTTTTTCTCTGCTAAGGAGCTAATTGGTTCATGGAATCTAAAAAGTGAATGGGAGATCCAGCGTGTAGCTTGACCGTGAAGGTAAGAGAAGTTAAGTTTTCTTTCATCTATTTAGAATATATTCTTCTCTCTTTTGATTTCTATATACATGATAATGTTATCTTGATTAGTGGAGTGGTGTTCTAAATCCCTCAAACTATATATATATTATTTTTCTTATAGTTGATTAGTTTAGTAAAGTAGAGTATTAAATAGTTTTCTTCATTCTCTCTTCTTGAGCCAATTAAAATTGATATTTAAACTATTTGTCCTTTCTCCCTTAATAATCAACAAAGGAAACTAGGCATAAATATTTATTACAAAAAAAAAGTATTTAAATCTAATCATCTTGAGCTTATATGGCTTTGGATTTTAGATCAGATTTCATATTGTTCCCATAAAGAATTAGATGTAGAAGACTGCATCATGTCTAATTAAGACTGTGATATGTTAAGTTTAACTTTATTAAAGGATTGTGATCAGAATTAAATGTGTTTTAATTGAAAATTCGTTAGGGATGTTAAGCCCTTATGAACTAGCCCAAGGCTAACCAAGAGGGGGGGGGGGGTGAATTGGTATTTTAAAAATATTTCAATTAAAACACAAGCTTAAACCAAAGTTCACCACAAAGAAAATCAAAGTATAGAAATTAACTGCAGAAAAACCAATAGTAAAGAACACAAAAATTTATAGTTGTTCGGTCAACTTGACCTACGTCCACTCCCCAGAGCCTCTCCTCTGGGTATTGCACTAAACTCAGTGACTCCCCACAACAAGGTGGAGAAGCATGTACAAAACCTCCTTTCCATCGCACGGTGAGGCATAGAACTTGACTCATTTTACTTCCTCTTGAAGCAGGCAGAGAACTTTTATCAATTATTAAAGTGGACCTCTCTAAAACCTCTAAGGATAAGGGATGATGATCAGAGAAGACAAATTGGATCCTTGATTGGAGCAACCTCTATGAAACCCATCATAAACTCCCCCTCACAAGATCATCTCTCTCCCTTTCTCTCCCTCTCCTCTAGGCTCTCTCAGGTCAAGATAGTAAAAAAATATACTCTCTTGGGTAAAATAAGAGATCTTATATAGAAAATCTTCAGAATAGCTCTTAATTGCAATAATCTGACTTTATTATCCAGGATGATCTGAACAATCAGTACACATTTAGCTCAATCACCCAGGACAATTTGGGACGATCAGAAGAAAATTTGTTCATATCATCCAGAACGATAGTATATCATCCTATATGATTAGTTCAATTCATCGAATAT
Organism: Dendrobium catenatum; assembly: GCF_001605985.2. Classification (NCBI taxonomy): domain Eukaryota; kingdom Viridiplantae; phylum Streptophyta; class Magnoliopsida; order Asparagales; family Orchidaceae; genus Dendrobium; species Dendrobium catenatum. The sequence goes on from NW_021319099.1 coordinate 498,100, forward strand.
CATCCAGACCATTGCCCTGGATGGGAGTCTGATTGATGAAAAAGTAACTTGACCATCTAGGATAATCTCACAATTATCTGAGATGATTAGTTCAAAACATCACAGATCATTCATAACATCACCCTGAATGGATGTTTGGACGATAAAATATTGACCTGATCATCTGGGATGATCTCACAATCATTCGGGATGATTAGTTTAAAATATCACAGATCGTCCTGAACATCACCCTGAATAGAACTAGGCTAATATTTGATAATCCACGAAGAATTAAGGTTTCTTAACTGATCATCCTGGATGATCTTGTAATCATCCAGGATGATATGATTGAGGAATCAAACCTTAATTTCTTTCCTTAATTACCAGATTAATTTAGGCATAATTATGCTGCATCATCTAAGATGATTGTCTAAAAATAAACATACCTAAACAGATCTGGTGGTTGATTCTTTCTGATATGAGCCTATCATCTAGGATGATGATAATATCATCTAGGATGATGTACTTAATGATGGCTGCCTTAACCAGGATGCCTTAATTAGGTTTTTAATTTTTTAATTGATCATCTAGGATGATCTTTGTATAGTCCAGAATGATGTGATCAAAAATAAAAAACTCTAAACAATAAAAAAATTTCCCTCAAGTGTGTGTGTACAAGGCTACTTTGCATCAGGACCCACATCGATACAATTGACTCAAGAAAAGGTAAAAGATTACAAACTGACTCAGTCCTAGTCTACCCAACCTTGAGCTGGCCTGTGTTGCACTCGATCTTGTTGACCTGAAACATTTGTAGGCAAGGTAGTTGTAGAAAAAATAAAAATATTTGCCATCATCAAAATCATATTCCCAGAAATCAGATTCATAACATTAATGCCTATCAGATGGTATATAAAATTTATTCATGAATGTAAGGTTATATATATATATATATATATATATTAAGTTTTAGTGGTGATTGCACTGATTTTTTGTAGTATGATTGCTTTCATGTGTTATAACTAGCTAACCTAAACTTTTATTATGGAAAAGATAATTGTTCTTCAAGTAACTCTGAGTTTATTTTATGAATATCAATACATACTTCACATGTATATATACTTTCTCTTGCAATTTGACACTTATACATCTATTTCTCATTATATATATATATATACATATAAATTAGGTACTATTGCCATAGAATTCAAAGCTAAAAATGTGATTAATGTCTGCTTTATTAATGTTTATACTGGAAGCTAGCTTTTCAAGGTTATATGCATTTAATTTAAATATGGAGCAACATTAGTCATGATCATGTATATCATTGTCTTCTAGTCTTAAGAAAGTTGTGGTATACCAACTAGCAAATTACATCGCCTTATGCCTCTATATTTGTCATGCAAATATCTTCTTGACAAAATATCTTAAAAAGTTAATATGATATTTGTTGCCAAACTAAAATGCATATAGGTTGAAATATATTCAAATTCAAATCATTTCTATTTTCAATTAGCTTGGTAATTAATTAATTATATTCATTGACATATGTTCATACATTGGCTTTCATTTGAACTGTTGTGACTAGAGCTCACAAGTTGATGTGTTTGATGATAACAAATATTATTGTTCACATCTTTATGTCTCATAGTATTTTCCTTATATACTTACGTGTGTGTATACTAACATTTCAAGAACACCATGCACCATCCAATGAAGAATCATAGCTCAAGATTGAAAAGAATAAGATTATGCTGTAAAGTGTCTATAATATTTATTGATGTAATTTTATTTCTTAAGTCAAGTCATATAAAATTGTTTTTTATCTTGGTGTCCATGCACATACACACTCAGGGGAGTGAGATTTAATCAAAACTAGAAGATCATTTTAAACTAATTATACTAGATGATTTTGATCATCCAAGATGATCAACTCATTGAACTAATCATACTAGATGATTTTGATCGTCTAGGATGATTCTTTATTATCTTGGAAAAATAGCCACCAATGATAATTTAGGCAAATATTTAAGATTCAAATTTTGTTCTAATCATCCTAGACAATCATTGCCAATCATGCCTAAATTAATCATGTGATTAGAGGACTAATTATGGTTAAATTATCCAATCAGATCATCTTAGATGATCTGTATATTATATTGGATGATGTTTGGTAACATTTTTAATTTTCCTAAATCGTCCAACATAAAAATCACATTTCCTCTAATCGTACAGGAAATCATCCAAGATGTCCCAAGACAGTCTTGGGATGATATAGTGATTGCCACCAATCTTGAACTAATTATCCCAAACATTCATAGAATTATCCCAAATGATCTATAGAAATTGTTGAACTAATCGTACAGGACTATGCTAGGTGATTTGACTTGAAGGGAAATTTTGTACTGATCATATAGGATGATCTCAGGATCATCCTAGATGATCTTTTCTGTCAAAATTAATTTTTAGGGTTTTTCAAAGCCCTCTATTTAAAGCTTTATCAAGGCACTTTATAAGTGACTTGGGTAGACATTGTGTCTTTATTCTTTTGGAGAAAACTTAAAGAGAGAACTTGAAAGGGAGAGAGGAAAGGGAGAGTTTGAGAGGGAGAAGATTCTTGGATGGACTTTCAAGTGGTATCAGAGCGGGATTCATAAATTAAGTTTTTGAAAACTTTTGAATTTTCTCAATGGCTAATTTTAGTAATTATAATATTATGGAATTATATTCAATCACCCGACTACCTTTATTTAAAAATATCACTTTAGATTTTTGAAAAAATTGCTTGTCTACTTTCTTACAATTAATTGACTATCGAATGTGATGTATGATTTTACCTGATTATTTTGTACTATCACGTATTATAGATGGAATTAAAACTTATATTCCTTTTAATTAATAGAGTAGGGTAGAACAAATTATTGTTCAATTGAATGCTAAATATTTAAACTATTTTTTCTATGCTTTAAATTTTGAAGATTGTATGTTAATATCCATATGCACTTCTAGTAAGAAAATTTGAGACAAATTATACACTACATATGACGGTACTAGTGAAGTCGAGCAATTTAAGTTGAATATATGCATGATTATGAACTATTTTTCATGAAATCTTATGAGACTATACTAAATATGTATATCAGGTTTACTCAAATAGTGACATCATTGTATGCCTTAGGATAAGAATTTTCAAACTCTAAAAAAGTTAATAAAATTCTATATTATCTGCTTGATAAGTTTGATGCCAAAGTTATTGCTATTTATAAATAAAAAAATTTGAATAAATATTTTATTAATAATTTGATTGGCTCACTCATTACCTACGAGCAAAGTTTGGGTCAAAGAATTTTGGATGCAGGTGAAATGATAGAGCTAAAAATTGAAGATACAGAGAAAAGTGGCTTAGTAGATGATGAAAGTGATAAGTTTACAGGAAAATTAGAAAATATGTTAAAGCTCAAGTATCAATATAAAAGAAGAATAAAGGTTAAAATGGTGAGAATATTAAGATTTTCTCCGATGTTATTTATTTTGGGTGTAAAAAATTTGGACATATGAAAAATAGTGCCCTAATTTAAAAACTATTCATGCAAAGGAAAATGATAAAGCTAAGCAAATTAAAAAAAGGTTAAATAAATAAAAGCAAAAACTCTCCTAGACAAACTTAGCTTATGAATCATTAGACCTGTTGCAAGATGATTTTTAAATCCTTGTTTGTGTGTTTATTTGTTTTGTGTAAGCATATATGTTTTATTCGTTGTGTTTTTGTTTATTTCTATATTTTCCTCGGGTTTTGTTTTTTCTTATTAGTGTTTTTTTGTTTCTTTAAAATTATAAATTAGTCTTTACATTTCTTTTTTTTTTCTCCGATCAACACACATGTATCACTTTTTGCACTTTAGAAAATCAAATATTTTTGAAAGATCATTTAAAAAAAATGAAAAATTTACCTCTTATTTTCTTGAATTTTTATGTAAGTTGTAGTTGACTTCTCTAAAAATATTTAAAGAAAGAAAACTTATGATTTTTGTCTCTCTATCTCATTTTTTAATGAGATTATTTTACTTTTGATTCAAAATCTTCATCAAATTATAAATTGGATTTTAAATTTAAACTTTTTTTTCATCTCCCTATATTTTTTCCAAAGCTGAAATAATGCATAATGATGCCAAATTTAAAAAGATATACAAAGTATATAAAAAATAAGAAGATGTGCAATGACTCCAAATATAGAAAGATACACAAAATATATCAAAAATTAAAAGACACCCAAAGTGTGCCAAAAACTAATAAAGAGTCACAAAATGAGCCCACAATAAGTTAGCTTACCTCTCTTGTATTTCTTAAATCTTAAGAAAACCATTTTATCTGTTGATATTTTTGATACTTGAGTTTAAAAATTATGATTCTTAATTCACTAATTTTTTCATTAATATTCTATTAAATATATTTCATGAAAGGAGTTTTAAAAAGAATAGTATTTTCTTCTCTAATTTGTTCCATGATTTAGATGTTGACTTAAAAAGTTTTTTAGCCTTTAAAGGAACTTGAGCTTAGATTAACAATTTTTAAATCTTTAACCTTTCTGGGTTATGCATTGTCAATACATGCCTTACTAAATTTTTTAATAAAATCAAGAGATAACTTTCTCATTCCAAAAAAAATTAAAATTTAAAACTAATTCTTCTAAAAACATCTTCTTCACTAGATCAGGGATTGTTTATTTTTTGTTACTCGATTGTTACTATTTTGGTTTTCTATGCTCCTCATATTTTTGATATTATCAAAGGGGGAGAACATATTATTGTTTTTATGTATCTATTTTAGTTTATCTTTTTATCTAGTTATTTATTTTGTTTTACTTATTTTATTTTAAAATAAAAATTAAAAAGAAAGAAAGTTTTTGTTTTCCCCTATTTTTAAAATTTTTATCTTAATGAGGGAGAGATTAAGAGAAAATACTTTTAGTTTACAAAATTCACCAGTAATATTTGTCATTATAAAAAAAGAGGAGATTTTTATAACTTGAGTTCATAAATTGATGTTTTTTATGATAACAAACATTATGGCTCACATCTTTATATCATAGTATTTTTCTGATATACTTGCTTGTGTGTATACTAACATCTCAGGAACATCATGCACCATCCAACAAAGAATCAGATCTTAAGATTTGGTAGAATAAGATTGTGTTGTAAAGAGTCTGCAATATTCATTGATGTAATTTTGATTTCTTAAGTCAAGTCATATAAATGTATTTGCTAGCTTAGTGTCCATGCACATACACACTCAGGGAAGTAGAAGTTCAAGTTTTGAACTAATTATATTGGATAATTTTGATCGTCCAAGATGATCAACTCATCGAACTAATTATACTAGACGATTTTGATCATCCAGGATGATCCTTTATGAACTTAGAAAAATAGTCGCCAATGATAATTTTGGCAAGGATTTAAGATTCAAATTTTGTTCTAATCATCATAGATGATATAGATCATCCTAGATTATCAATGCCAATCGTAGCTAAATTAAACAAGTGATTAGGAGACTAATTATAGTTAAACTTTTTAATCAGATCAACCTAGAAGATTTGTATATATGTTGGATAATGTTTGTCGACATATTTAATTTTCCTAAATCGTTTAAGATGAAAACCATATTTCCTCTAATCGTATAAACAATTATCCTGGACATCCTGATACTGTCTCTAGATGATATGGTGATTGCCACTATTCTTTAATTAATCATCCTAAATGATTGCAGGATCATCTTGGAGGATCTATACAAATTGGTGAATTGATTGTATAAGACTATGCTAGATGATTTGACTTGAAAGGTAATTTTGTACCGATCATACATGATGATCTCAAGAGGATTGTCTATGATGATTTTTATTGCTAGAATTAAATTTTAAGGGTTTTTAAAGACCTCTATTTAAGCTTTGTCAAGACACTTTGTAAGTGTCATTGGCAGCCATTGTATCTTTGTTTTTCTAGAGAAAACTTAAAAAAAGAACTTAAAAGGGAGAGAGGAAAGAGAGGAGTTTGAGAGGGAGAAGATCCTTGGAGGGGGTTTGAAGGGAGTGTGGAGGGGGTTTCACACGGTTGCTCCATCATACTTGTACCTTAGTACCATCAAATTCAATGTTTATCTTAAGGGAAGTTTTGGAAAGAAGAATATCTCTTTGGTGTCAAAGGACCCGACTACTTTACTGCATCGGGGAAGGTGGAAGTGATTTTATAAGGGCTTATCTGCCTAGCTGTGGGGGCTAAAGGAGGGTCACTAAAGGTTTAGTTCAATACTCGGAGGCTGCATTTGAGGAGTGGACGCAGGTCAGGTTGGACCGAACCACTATAAATCTGGTGTGTTCTTTCTGATTATTTTCAAAACTTTATTTTTTACTATGATTAACTGCTTGGGTGAAATTTCTGATTAATATTTTTATTATCAATTTAATTATTTTTCACTATAAGATTTAAAAATATTTTTCTTTTAGTTAAAGAAGTTTTTAAATATACAATTCATCCCCTCTTATTTAGCCTCGGGACTAGTTCTTTAGGGTTTAACACCCCTCACGAACTTTCATGAACTACCAAATTTGTATACTTGATGCTAGCATGCAATGGAATACACTCATCTACTTGAATTATATTACTAACCATCACATAGAGAGTTCTGCATGGCTCTTTTTGTATGAAATTAGTGCTTAATAAAAATATGAGAATTATTTTAGGCATTTAACCTCTTGCTATCCTCTTTTGTAGCAATCTTTTAGAAAATATGATTATGATTGAATAATATATATATTTCAATGATTTAATATTGTTTTGTTTATGTATTAAATGACTTCACTTATGGTAATGGAAATGGACATCAATCATACATCAAACAAACCATAGGATGCTCTTAGGTTGATTATAATATACATGAATAACATTGATTTTGTTTGAAGAGGTTAATTATCAAACTCTAACACATGCTTGCTTTCTACTTTTTGTAAGAAACTATAGTGGGGATACTTGGACAATGGGCTAAAGAATTCAGTCACCTCCATTTCTTCCAAATGGAGATGCTATGGAAAAAAAAAAAAATTGGACTTACTTTGATGAGGTAAACTATTCAAAAGTTAAGGAGCTTAAGTATGCAAAGCCTTACATGTGTTTAAGATTCACCTAAACCTTAGGTCCTTATTGAAACATTGCATTTATTATTTTAAACCCAATAACCCACTAGTTAATAGGATTTTACTTGTTAATGTCAAATTTAGGAACACGTAGTTTTTATTAATTATCCAACTAACTTTATTTCCTAAACACCTTTTCTTAAGATAGAATGCTTTTCTTATGTAGGAGTATTCCTATTTGATTTTCCTAAATCATAATACAAATAATTCTAAATAAATAAAATAAAATGAATATATTATTAAAAATTAAAAATCAAACATAAATAAAATGAACCAATAAAACATAAATAAATAAATTAAATTATTGAATAGAAATTAAATAAATTAAAACAATAAAATAAATAATATGAAATTTAATAAGAATCAAATAAAAAAAATATAAATTAAAAATTATAAAATAAAATTAAATAATCAAATATTAAAAACATAAATTAAAATAAAACATTAAAAATTTAAATAAATTAAATAAAAATCATTGAACATTAAATAACATTGAATTGATTTAAATTAAATAAAGTTTAATAATTCTTCTAATTAAAACCCTTTTAATTAAATAATTATTTAATTAAAAATCCTTTATATGTTTGTTTTGTTTCTAAACTCTGGATGGCATACCATACATGATTTCTTTTTTGTTGGTACACTTAAATTTGTTAAATTGTATACACCAACTTTGCATCCATACATGCATTAAATTTATATTTATGGCATCTTTTATTTGTTGTGAAAAAAGAGGAAAATAAAATATATCTTAGCTTGTTTGTAAAAATAAATAGCAAAGTACAATGTCCCTAGGTATAAATGTAAAGCACAAGTCAAATGTAATTGTAAAGTATTTAGAATATATTTAAATCGAGTTGTATAAATCGAGTTGTAAAGGCTAGCAAATAATGAGCAAACATATTTAAACCTACATCATTCATAGGAGTAGAAATCCAACATTGTTGTGGTGGATCTTGACCACCTTATTCTATAGTAGACATTGGGTTGTATTTATATTTCAAATAAATGAATAATTTTTTTATTTAACCATTTGTTGCATACATCATACATGACACTAGTTAGACATACTTGCATATTATGTAGTCTTGATTAAACTTTTTAAATTAAAATCCTTAATTTATTAAGATTAGAGCCATCATATCTTACATTTATAAGGTGATTGATTGCGTTTAGGATATTAGTTGGTAGCTTATTCCAGGCAAGCATATGCCCAATATCTCCTCTAAATCCTAAATAATTCTAAAATTTTAATTTTTTTTTTATAAAAAGATAAATTAATCTTTAGACTTTTAAACTCAAAATTTTAATTAAATCTTTATTTATTTTAAAAGTCTAATGCTAATTTTAATCAAGAGTTTTATCTTTGGAGATGCTATAGAGCGCCTCTATTGGGAGCCTAAAACCAAATTTAATAAAATCCCTACTTTAGTTTATTTAACTTGGGATAAAATCTTTAGACACAGATTAAAGCCTATTCCTTGATTAATTTCATAATAAAAATGACAGGTGGATGTAAATTTATCTATTGGGATGAATTTCACATTCCTTATGCTAAGTTTGATTATAAAGATAAACTTCATTTCTCTTCTCAAGTTGATAGTGAGGCACTCATGTATCTTTCAAGGTAGTATACTACATGGATTTAACTAAAGAAACACTAAAGCAAAATAATGGTCATATCATTTATTTTGTTTACAATATGCTATATAGTAAAAGTGTAAAATAGTATAATATATACGTCGAAATGGTAATCCTATAAATAATCATTATTAAAATAAACATCATAGTAGCACTATCTGTACAATAGAAAATTAATTTGAATCAAGAAAGAATATAACTAAGTAAAGTTAAAGTATACATAGAAAATAATATTATTGGTGCGTACATATGATATTAAATTATTCTATATAAATATTAAATTAGTATCTTAATCACATGCTCAATAATATTAAATTAACAGTAATAGTAAATCAACAATAATAGTAAATTAGTAGCAATAAATTAGAAATAGTAAATTAATATTTATGAATCAATTTAGTAAATTAATATCTTATCTGCATGTCCAATAAGTCATGCTAAACAAGTAAGGAGTTATGGCATGTGTGGTATGTTCCTAATATCAGTGTCAGTAAAAGTTGGCTTTCAGTATTGAATCATCACTCTTACCTGTTAGTCTAATAATTAGTTCCTTGTAACTCCTCACCAGTGAATAATATGAATAGGTAGAGGATAACATACAAAAATATAATATTTAAAGAAAAACCCATCAGCCCACCATCTTATACATGTATAAACCAGTCTCCAACCAGCTTCAATAATATCCAATCCTTACTCATTTACACACACATTATAGTAAAAATAATAAGAACTAGTTATTTCTCATTCATATGCATGTATTTATTCACAATGCTTATATTAACAATAAAATCATAACAAAATGCCAACATTATTATTATTCCTATGAAAATTATTCAAAATGTAATAAGTATAATTTTAACTAACAAAAATATTAAACCATCCATTTAAAATGATTAGAATAATAAGTACTATAATATAAGTTATTTAGTAGAAGTGCACTAAACCTGAAGAAAATTTAATAAATATAAATTTAGGTAGAAGATTAAATTCAAAATAAAAATTTTTAAAAATTGAAATAGGATAGAAGTTACCTAAATTAATCTGAAGAAAGTTTTTAAAAAATGGTGAAATGAGTTAGTGGCTTAAAGCCTACTCTGCTCTCTCCTCCTTCCATTCCCCTTCTTCTTGCTTTCCTTCCATTGAAAGTTGAGCGAGTAAAAGAGGAAGTGTAATGGATGGTAGGATGTCTGTATTAAATATATATTAAAACCTATTTTAGTGCATGGCCCTGCAAAACTTATTTGACAAAACACCATAGTGTTGTATGTAAATAGAGCTACGCCACCTGCTGACCCCGGGCATCACTACACTGAATTAATTTTCAAAATTCTTAAGAGTCGTGGTGCCATGGAAATGCTTTTTGGTTCTTCCTATTTTCTCTATACTCTTAAGTATAGCAATGCAGACCTCAAATTTATATTTTTTTATTTTCATTTTTAAAATAATTTCCAATTTTTTTATGTTGTTACAATCTACCTATTTTAGCAAAATATAGTCAACATTCACAATGGATTCAAGAAAAAAAAGTATAAATTAAATTCATTCAAATTAAATTAGTATAATAAAATTTAAATGAAATCAAAATTAAATAAAAAATCTTATCGAAGAATCCAAATCAAACCATTTCATATAATCTTGTAGTTCATTCAATCACACATGATTTGATATATAAAAAATGCTATGTCAATCAATCATTCAAAGTGGATTTTCTTTCTAGTCAATCTTTCAGGTCATGGTTGATCTTCTTGATACTATAAATTAGAAACTTATGGTATCACTAGAGTAGGTCCTAAAAATCGTGGTACAAGAGTCTCCTTATGACTACTACTAACAACTTGATCATCATCCCTATTTGTTAATTTTTAACTATAGGATCTTGATTATGTAATCCTCTATCATTCAGTCTACCTAAATTATCCTTTTGTAGAATCAAATCTTCCTTCATATCCCCTCTATGGATAATATGCTACTTTATATCCTTATTATCTACATAAAAAACATCATCCCGTCTGAAGGTAGTACCGACCTGAGTGTTTCTTTCCATAATAAATACAATCACTAAAGCTACTAGTAGGTGATATTTTTCCCTCCTCAATTATCCTTATTATCATTAACAATTTCCATATCCTTGCTTGATTAATCTCTGGTCCTCCTCTAGCTCACCTCATACTGGATGCTGACACTATCAAATTATTCTCTATTAATTTGTTCCTATCTAAAAACTAAAAACAAATCTTGAATTTATATAAGTACTAATAAATGTCTCAACCCCTTGTTCAATTATAATGAAAAATTGAAACATTTTTCTTCAGTAGTGGAGATTAAATGAGGAGCGTACATAGCTAGTGTAGTAGACCCAGCTTCATATTGCATCAATATCTTACATCCCTATTCCAGTTATATGAAGGTGTCTTGTAGCTATAATCAGGTTGAGGGAGAAACAAACCACATTCTAAAAGCTATAGTATAATAACAAAAAAAGTTATTTTAAAAGATAAAGATTTGAAATTTTGCATTTTGAATCTATTTGTTTGTGTTTGGAAGTATTTTTATATATGAAAAAGATATGCATGTGTTTTAGAATGCATCTTAGGGGTTTGGACCATGTGTTAAAAAAATTCTAAATTTTACTATTTGAGAGCCTAAGTGTTGGGTGTCTAAGTGACATAGTGCTACAATAGTGCAAAGGTGCCAAATTGTAATGTTTCAATGTTATAATCTCGAGTTTATGGTCATTGATTTAGCACTAAAATGTTAAATGGTAGTGCTGCAGTGTTAAGCTGCTGCAGTGTTAAGCTGCTATATGCACTTTAAATATAAAATAAATCACTATTCCATTCATTCAAGTGCGTCATCCAGTTCAGCAAGAGAGAGAATAGTGGGTTTTGGAAGGAAAAAGAAGAATTTTTAGCCACTTGAGGACAATTTTAGCTGTCGACCAATTTGTAAAAGTTATTCAGATCGAGGTAGATTACATTATGTCTATCTAAGTTTTCAAAAATATAAAGTTTTCTAAAATTTTCTAATTAAATTTATATTTTCATTATCAAAAAATGAGGATAACTTTATACTGAAAAAACTTTCATCGCATAACTTATTTTATGTTATGGAGACTAATATTCTAAGGATTTTGAATATTTTCCCCATGGATTTTGGAATTTGTACAGGTTTTATTTAATAAAAATAATAAAGACTCTAAAAAATAGTGTCGTAGTATAATTAAAGTCTTAAAAAAATATTTTACACAATATATGGTAATTTGGTTATGTTTTAAAAGTGTGAATTTTACTCAGTTAGTAATTTATTTAAGCATATTATTAATACAAGCATTGGAAATGAATAATGGTTTGTGAATGGGTGATAGCTATTAGTTATTGTTATTATAATACTATTATAATAAAATGTGTGAAAATGATAAAAAGGTTGGTTATCCACTGGCATTGGCTAGACACGGACTGATAGTTGACCTCATTTTGGTGTGAGGTCAAGAACATCAAATAAAAACCAAATCCCAAAATCAAATCCAAATTAAAAAACCAAATCCAAATCCAAAATCCAGAATCAAATGCCCAAGTCCAAACCCAAAACCTCTATTTTTATAAAGAATTCTTGTCCTTCAAAACCCTATCAAATGACATTGAATTCATGATCCGTCAATTGTATATTGATTAAGAATGTCCCTAGGGTCAACCATGTTAATTTGGAGGCATTCCAAGTCTTTTAACACCCAAAATTGAATTCATTTTTGAAGGTTGCAAAAACCTTTAATTATTTTTAGCCCAGGCCACTGGACCTTAGATCTTGTTGAAAACCACCTTGGAAACCTTTCAAAAACCATTATTCATGCTTATAATCATTTTCATGATGTAATGAACCAATATTGACCTTTGGTGGGCTATGGTTGACAATTAGAACCCAAAAATGATAAAAACCCTAAAACCTCCAAAAAACTAAATTTCTCTTAAACTTCAATATGATTCAATCAAATCAAGCCATGAAACTTCCTCCAATGCATCAGAAATGTGATTTGGAGTGCATTGAACCTAACCCCAAGCCTTGGTTAGCCCTAGTTGACATTTAACCATAATTGACCAAAAAGCTGTTAAACTCCAAAAATTTAAATTTTAATTATTGTGATTAAATCAACCCTTTAAATCACCCAAATTTAATCCATTGTATTCCTTAAATATACCCAAGCCATACGTGAGGGAATTCATGATGAATTGACTTGGTTAACTCACCTAGCTTGGTCTATTTCCTCACATGCACACTTTAAAAATGAAAAATTAACTTCCTTGCAACCAAATCCTCCAACATTCAAGCAAATAGCCTCTTGAAGTTTCCTAGGATACATACTAGGTGACTTGACCTAGTTTGACTACTCACCATGGTTAATTCCATAAATATTGCTTAAATGGTAAAAGGTTAAAAGTGGTGAAAATGGTCAAATTTTCCAAATTTTAAAAATTCCTCTACACCAAACCATATGGAATGCTTAAATGAATTCTAGAAGCTTTTCAATTACCTCATAATCCATTTTAAAACTTTTGTTTAATCTAAATCATTCCCATGTGGACACATGTGCACAAAATGCTATAAAACCTTTCCACTTCACTTGTCCTTGCATTTTCCTTCATATAACCAAAAAGGCTATTGCTCAATAAGTCCATCCATGTGGAAAGCATCTAGGAAGCCAATAAACAAATCCTAGCCATTGGTTTTGGCTCCAAAGCTTTGGTTAGGTGAAAAGGGCCAAATGATACAATCACGCATATCTCATGATCCAAAGCATTCCAAGCCATCGTTCCTTTTTATTCAGAGCTCTAAACACTCCCCTAAGATTTTGAAGTCTTCTCCCATCCTTCCTTAGCTTTCATAACCCTTATTTGAGAGAAGAGAGAGAGAGAGAGAGAGAGAGAGAGAGAGAGAGAGAGAGAGAGGATAAAGAGAGAAAATAATAATATGGAAATATCTTTGAATCCAATGGAAACCAAGGTTTGTGGTCTTTTGATAAATTGATGTGGACATGTGCATGAGTCCAACAAACTAAAAATCAAGTCAATCTAACATCTAGGTCAAATTGTTTCCTAAAATAAGCCCAAAATCTCTCTCTAAAAGTGTTTTTTTAAAGTTCTTTTTAGAGAGATCAAACACTAACCCACAGTTCATCTTAGTGTGGGAAAGATGTGTTTTAAGTTTCATTCAATTTGGATTAGTATTTAAGAAGTTATGAGCATTTAAAGGTTTAGTTCATTGGTTTAAATTGAATTAAACACATTAAAAAATTTGAAAAAATATTCAAAATTTAAAATTTTTACTAAAAAGTTATTTCTCACCCAAATTTAACATTCATAGACTCATTCAAAAGGTCTTGAGACTAAATTTATTAAAAAATTAATTTCATTAGATTTTGATCATTTGTTTTTTATTAAATTATGTTTGAGTCCAACTTGATTTACTTAATTTTCTCATTACAAAGTGTTCCAATAGGCCTCAAAATTTTATATGGATTATTAGTTCGTGTTAATTACGTACCCAAACTTTCGATGGCCATGGTGAGCTCTGAATTTTTCTAAAATAAAATAAAATTTCAAGGTTATGCATCAAGATTTAATCCATAACTTGAAAACTCATTAGTCTTCAAATTTATAATATTATCCCTTTATTTTTTGTGGTGTTTAAATGTTTATACATGAGTTAGTATACCATTAATTTTACCCAAATCTAGTATGTACAACTTCTAAAATAAATTACCAAAGTTAAAGAAGCACTTAGCTTTCGTGATTGATTTTGAAACCTAGGGGGAATTTGATGACTCCAAATTTAGTGGGTTTGAATCACATGTACATATGTACCTATGTTTCAAATTTTACTTGATTTAGAGGTCATTTGGTCTGTGATTTAGCAAACTGAAGATTGATATACATAATTGACCTAGAAACTTAAAACTAAGAATAAATCCAAATTAAATCCAAAAAAATATAAACTATGTATTAAAGAGCTCAAAATTAATTGCTCAACTAATTAAAATTAAAATTCCTTTCACAAACCTCCAGAATAAAAAAATATTTGAAAATTAATAAAAATTATTAATTAATTAAAATAAATTATTAAAAATAAAAAAAAACTAAATAATTTTTAAAACACTTGTAATCTTTGCTTTGAATCATTTCTAATATTTGGGAAAGATTTAAAGAAGTTTGGAGTTGATTTGTTATAAAAATAAGAAAATATCCATAATTAAGCATTTCATTAAAATCACCAAACTTGTAAAATTCATATTAATTACCAAAAACTCAAAATTGAACAAAATTAAAGGTATTGGACTCATTTCTGGGTCTACTATTTATGGAAAATATAAACCTTCTATAATTTATTAAAAATTAAAAAGTAAATATTTTTCAAATTTAGTTTATTAAAATGGATAAACTTGTGAAAATTATAACTAATTTTAGAAAATTTTAAATGACACAAACTTTAAAATATTGGTCTCATCTCTTTGTCTAGTATGTTTAAAAAATAAGAAATCTATAGAATACAATATAAGTAAATTAGTAAAATAATCCATAAAATTAATAAATTCAATAAAATATGAAAAATTCAAAATTTGATTAACATATTGAACTTAATGAAATGCACAATAATGATAGCTAAATTAAAATTCACCAACCAATAAGCAAACTCAAATAACTAGGTAATTACAGGATAACTTGAGCGAATGAGACTATTTAGTTAGCCCCAATGATGATGAAATAAACTTCATGGCCTTATTTAAACAAAGGTAATTACCATTCAACATAAATGAGTAACTAATAAATTATTAGTTAATTAAAAAATTAAAATAATCTAACTAAATCAAACATAAATCAATAGATAATTGCAAGGTAACCTTAGCCTATAAGGCTATTATGTTATCCCTAAAGAGGGTGAAATAAACCTCACTGCCTTAGTGTAAGCAAAGGAAATTATCATTTAAGTTAAATAATAAGTAATAAATCATTAATAAACAGAGAGCAAAGGTGTATTGAATTAGAAAGTTTAAAAACTAAAATGCTTAAGAGAAATTATGAACTTTAGAGAATTGATAATTGATAACCTTTAACATTTAAAAGTTATTTCAAATGAACTTTAAAACATTAACTCTTAAATATAAATTAAATTTCCCACAACCTAAAACAAAATAAAATAAAGAGATAGAAAATTTCAAACAATAACTAACTTAGGACATATCTAAACTACACAACTTTATACACACTTTAGATGGCTTGTTAGGTCAACCAACTCTAGTATTAAGGTAGGTCACTGTTCCCTTTCATGTGCCTTTTCTTTATTATGTGATTTCTATTTGAATGAATGTTAGTTTCTAGGGTTTTATATGATCAATAATAGTTATACTGTAATACTTTTACCATGTTACTTATTATGTGAAATGTGATGGGCATTTAGATTCTTTTCCTTGGATATAAATAATTTAGATGTTAACAAAATTTTCTACTGGTGCCTATGTTTATGTAGGGCTATAAAAAGGGGGCTAAAATTAATCATGATTTGAAAATAATGATATTTTATGCAGGTGCTTTCATTTCCTAGCTCCCCTTAATTAATAAAAAATATAGTCAAGTTTTAGATTTTCTCAAAGATGAGAAAGTGATTTTTTTAATTGTGATTGTGATGTTGATATTCATATATTTAACTGCTTCACAAACATGATGGGAGTTTGAGACTTTTTATTTTTATATTCATGTAACTCTATTAAGTTATGGAAGCTTATACAACAAGGCATTTTCCAAAAGAGTTGGGATCAAATGAGAAGGAAATATCTTTCAATGGAAGGTTCTTTCATTTGGAGATCCAAATTGGACGAACAAGAGAAGCGTGAAGATAAGAACCAAGGAGAATTGAAGATGAAAATGCCTTACTTTGTAAAGACTTGTATCACTTTGTAGGTGTAGAATCCAAGTTGTTGTTAGTGAAGACTGACCACCTTTACATTCAACATATCATGGGTTGTAATAAGTTACATCAGCCACATGGAATTTTGGTATTATATACTTTGTTGGATGATTATTTAATTTGATTGCATGGTAGAATTGCATGTTTTTCATAGGGTTGTTTCTTGCATGTTCTATTTTTTCTTGGATTTTCATAGATTCTTAATGACAAAAGAATTCTTCTACTCTTAACTAAATAAAAGAATTTAGGCTCACATAGAAAGATAAACATTCCTAAGAAGTAAGCTAGAGCACTTTTGGAGTTCTTAAACATTAATATCTTTCTTCTCTCCTTGCTAGGTACCTCTCAACCTGTGGTCATGGAAAATCACCTTGCCCATTATGGTGCATTTCTATTTAGGAGATGCTATGCTCTTTAGGAAACAATCTATTTTTATGCCTATTTTTAATGTTCAAAGCATATGATTTTTGCAAAAAAGTCAATTTGCATGCATTGCATTAAAAATAAATTAAAATTAAATTATATTAAGTATAATTACATAATTTATAAGTTAAGGGACCACTTAAGGAGTTTTCCAGATGTTAACCTTGAGTTCTAAAAAATTTAAATAAAAACCCACCAATCTAACATAAATATTGGAAGATATGGATTTAAAATGGCTAGGTGGTTTAGCTGGCTTTCCAATCTAAGCTAATATTAAAAGTTTGTGAAGGTTGTTAAACCTTTATGAACTATCCCAAGACTAATCGAGAGAGGGGGGGTGGGGTGAATTGGATATTTAAAAGTTCTTTTGGGAAAAAGAAATTCTTTAAAAAACTTTTCAAAAACATACACAATAATCTACACAGTGGTTACAAAAATAAGCAAATTTCATAATAGTGAAATAAATAAGATTTTTCTACAACACATATAATTTCAAAAAAATAAAGTGTAGAAAGTATTCAGAATGAACACAATGAGATTTATAGGGTTCATTCAACCTGACCCTACGTCCACTCCTTGGAGACTCCCTCTCCAAGTATTGCACTAAATAGAAGTGACTCTCCTTTTTCTCTCACAAAATGGTGGAGAAACCTATATATAAGCTATTTCACCAACCCGGTGCAGCAGAGAACTGTGACTCTTTTAGAGCCAAAGAACCTCAACTCTATTTTCACCCTATAAGTGATGGTTAGAGAACCACCACTCTATTTTCACCCTCTAGGTGATAGTCAGAGAACCACAACTCTATTTTTACCCTCTAATGATAGTAAAAAAATGAGTATTTTTGTTGAAGAACCTCTTCTCTAGAGCCATAGAGAATCTAGGCCGACACTTGTAGATACTAGACAAGATTCTTACTTAGATCAACCTTGTGAATCCCTCATAATTTTTCCCTCACAAAATCTCTCTCTCTTCTCTCACAATTCTCTCCTTCTACTATCCCTCAAGGCTCTCTCACTTGAAGTTTAAATATCCAAAGATCTTCTAATAGGAGTATTAGAAAACCTTAAGTAGTGGGCTTCAAGAAACCTTAATTTTTAAGAGTTCCATCTTCTATTCGTACAGTACGATACACCTATTGTACCATCTAATAAGTGTAATTTAGACTTGTCCAACAAATTCATTTAGATAAATTGTTCACCTTTACAACACTTCATACAATATGATGAAAAGATTATCTGGTATGAACTGTAGAAATTCTTTCTGTTTATTTGGGATGGCTGCTGGGATGACCAACTTTGTACACTATTGATCGTTCATCACTATTGACATCATATAATATGATCAGTACATAAATTATAAATTTTATTTGGCATGATCTTTTGGATAACCAATTTTATACTCTATTAATTATATTATATTAATAGTATTATACCATACGATCAGTGATAATAATTATCCATGATTTTATTGCCTGATATCAAGGGGTTAATTAAGAAAGATTTTAATTAGAGCATACAATACGAACCAAATTATATTATATGATCAGCACATAATTAGTATCTTTCTTAACCTCTAGAGGCTAGGGTTTTGATAGAGCACAATAGATTGTATAATATGAATTAAAGTTGTACAACACGAGATAAAGTCATACATTATGAAACCAAAATCATACAGTATGAGTTACTTAAAAAAATACTCCAAAAATATTTTTTTCTCTCCCCCTTATGTGTGTGCAAGGTTGCTCAGTAAAGAAATCCACTAAATTATATGATACTACTCAAGAAAAAAAAATATTAAAAAATGTAAAAATATAGACTATAACCCAAGTCTACCCAATCTTGAGCTGATCAGAATATCAAGTGAATGGTGGTCTAATTTCCTGAAATTTTAGCACACACAAAATAAAATAGAATATTATAAAATCAGGAGAAAGAAGTAACATACATGCTAATATTTGTTATAATAAAAATCATAGTTCTTGGATTGGATTTGTAATAAATATAAGTATAGAATGGTAAACACCCATTTTTGTGTTCTATGAGAGTGAATTGTATGATAACTAATCATATAATATGATTAAATATATGCCTAGGATGAACCAAGGTTATCTACCACATGGTTTCTTAAATCATACTAGATAATTTAGATCATAAAATATAATTGTTAATTAAGATTTGATCCAGACTCAATTGCATGATCAATGGTTCAAATTAGGCAAGATTTGTTAATAATCATATATTATGATATCTCTCATACAATACGAGTATATCAAAATTTAAAATTCAAATTGCCTAAATTTGGTTACTCATATTTAAAGTAGGGTTCTTTCAAAATAACTAAGCATGCTGTACGAACTTAGGCCATACAATACGATTAATTATGTTATAAATTATTTTAATTAATTTAATTAAATACTTGATTTTATTTTATGTATTAAGGTCATTCAGTATAATTATAATTATATCGTATGATTTAAAAGAGAATTTAAGTGTTTAATTTTCATCCTCACCCTTAAGTGTGTGCTTGATTGTCTTACCAACATACACCTAATTACATAAAGGACTCAAGAAAAATAAAATATAGACTCTTGATAGAAGTTTAACTTGACTCAATGCTGTAATTTCTTAAGTTTGATTTTTAACTCAGAATTGTGTATATTGTATAAGGTAATATATATAAAGTAGAGATTAAAAATTGATCTAATTAATTATGATAGAAATCATCAAAACACTAGTTTGTACTCTCAATTTTCAATAATAATACCTAAAACAACTTAAATAGATTCATATATTTGTCCATCCTTTGAGTGATTAGGATTTTTTTTTATCTTTGAACTCATTACACTTTGAGTTCATTAATCAAAATGTTCTTTAAAACATTGAATAAAACTCAAATATCAAACTCTAAAAACTCTTAATGAATTAAAATTTAAACTCAAAGAAACCTCTCTTGGAAGCCTAAACAAACTAAACATTGAAAAATAAAACCCTAAAGCCTAATGGGATAACTAATTCATACAACCTAGAAAACACTTTAGTTTGTTTATTAGGGTAAAAAACTCTAATTTTTGGTTAGGAATGTTTCTCTAGGGTTGAATGACCTATTTGCTGCCTATTATTATTTTTAATATAAAAGTTTGGATGAATTTGGTGGATGTGTGATAATGATTATAATAGTTGATTATTTTTTTGATGATGTTCTGTCATATTTTTGTGATCTTTGATGAATGTTTTGGAGGAGCTTTTTTTTTTTTTTTTTTAAAACCCCTATTAGTACTACTTCCCACATATCCCTACTTAGGAACCCGTACCACTATGTCTACCAATAGCAGCAACAAATAATGATGATGATGATGATGATGATGAGGAGGAGGAAGAAAAGTGGTGATGAGATGATGCTTGTTGCATCGTGTTTATTATGTTTACTTTTATTTTCTTTACATTAAAAGTTGATGATGATGTTATAGTAAGATGTTCATGAGTTGAACCTGTTGAGTTATTAGCATGAAGTTGCTTATGCTAGTTGATTTGTAGTTTGGTTAAAAATTAGGTTGAAAGGGTGTGCGAATTTGATTAAAATGTTTTATATCTAAGATTCCTTAGTATGTTTTTTGCATTAAATTTGTTACTTTATTGTATTATTATTCTTATTTATTTATGTATTATGTTGCTTCATCAATTTTTATTTAGTTTGAAATTCCTACTTGCTTAAGTATTACTTTTGCCTCCTATAACTTCAAATGCACTTTGATATTCTTTTGATCATTATAAAACTTATGAATAAGAATTGCTTAAAATTAAGAATAATTCAACCCTATAGGTGCTTAATTGGGCGAGTAAAGTACAATAATTATTAATTTGACAATCATATCAAGTAACTAAAAAAATCATATAAATTTCTTCAAATTTAATTTAAATGCTATAATACCAATGCACTTGACTACTGGTTATAGAGTGAATAACTATGTTTAGAAAAAGGTAGTACTCAGATTAATTTATAAATTAGTTATAAATTTAAGTATGGGATTAGTGAACTTTTAACAACACCCTTATGTTGTTTCAATTTAGGGTCAACTGAAGATTTAAAGCAATCACATATTTAAAACTATTACTTAAGTATTATCAAATATAAAATGAAAAAAAGAGAAAATAGAAGAATAAAGAAAAAGAAAAGTAAAAAGGGAAAATGAGTAATTAAAAAAAAAAGTATATGGAAAAGCTTAAAAGGATCCCAATAGTTAATTTAAAAAGGGAAGTGTAAGTAATCTAGTACATATTTTTGTTTATAAATGAATTCCAAAGTAAAATATGAACATTTGCTAAATGATAAACTATTCATTCTAAACAAGTAATCAACATTACACTTACACTAGTAGAAAAAGAATTTAGTTGAATATTAATGAAAGTGGTTTCTTAGGATGCTTTGTTAAGGATTGCTTAAATTGAAATTGTCACACTTTGGTTCATTCCAATTGAGATCAAAGTAGTGAAAAAATTTCTTTCATTTTAATCATTTTTAAATTGCAAATTTTATTAGGAATAATGAATAGATCAAAAGGTGCAACGCATTGCAGCACTCAAGGCTTGATCTAATTTTCATTTAATTCAACTCCCTAATGTAATATCAAGTAATATTGTAGCACCCTAAGTGCCTTAGCATCTGTTTAAAAAGGTTTTGTTTTGCATTGGAAATGTTCAAAGAAAATTTGAAATTAAATTTCTTTGAGAAAACTTGAGATTGATTTTTGAATTTTATTTCTGAAATCAAACAAACCATCAACAATAATATACTAACTTGAGAGGTGGAAATAAAATTTTAGAATAGGGTTCATATTTAGAATTTGAAATTCTATCCCAAATATCATAGCCAAATTCAGGAAAGAACAACATATGGCCCCGAAGGGTCATAATGATGTTCAATCAAATATTTAACTATAATGGTCTAAATATGATATTGTTAATTTCATTTTTAAAGTCGTGATAATGAATGATATATTTTCTTGAGGGAAGAAAATATCATCGCTTATTAATTGTTTAAATATGACGATAACAATCATCGTTGATTTTGATGATTTTCCCAAAGAGAATTAATCAAGCTTTTAAAAATTGAACTGGGGTCATTAAATCTCGCATGAGTGCAAGCCCTCATAGTTTATTACATCGTAGGAAACTTGAGCTTTCTACAAAAACTTTTGATTAAAATAACGACAAAATTTTTATTTTTGAATTATCAAGGATTGATATCAAAGAAGTGAGGTTTGAAACTTCAAATGGGATTGGATCAAATTATAAATTGTTATTTCTAGAGGTCAATAGAAGAGAAGTAAGAAGTATTTTAGAATTCTAAAATTATTAAAAAATTCCTCAGCCTATCTTATGAATTGGGCTTTAAATTTTAATTTTGAGAGATTTTAATTTGAGTTGTGAATTTATTAGAAGGTTAAGATTATAATCCTAAAACTAGGGACTTATGATTTTGAGTCTGCCCTAGATCCTAGGTGTAATTTTTGGGCACTAAAAAATATTAACCCGAACTTAGATAATATAGTACAAATTTGGGCTTATCCTGGCCTGTATTGATGAGCTAGATAATTACCTAGGCACTTTAAAATCTATGTATCCAATCACTTTATGAAAGATGGGCAGGTATGTTATTAATTAAGTTATGAGGAATTGGGGCTGATGTCTAGAGCAGATCCTAATTGGCCCCTTGACTTATGTAGGGTGATTGATGCTTAAAAATAAAATGCAATTAAAATTTAGACTCTTTTTAATTTATTTCTAATGCAATACATGCTAATTGACTCTTCAATATCTAAAATTGATAAGAAGTAGTTTTAAAAAGGCTTAAAAATAGATTTTTCCTAGAGATTATACAAGATTCCCTTGATAGAATGGCACCTTAATAGGTCAGGTGATAATCTAGAACTTATAGATGGGGAGGTACCTAATAAGGAAGAGACAGTTCAAATTGAATACATGCAAACTCTCGGGTCATTCTTGGGATTATTTCTTAAGGCCGTGAGATTTCTATGTGAGCCTGACATTTTTTAATTAATATGAGTTAAAAAAGTTTTAACATGCCCTCATAAGCCTTTGATCGATTCCGAGCTAAAACAAAGATCGACATGCAAGTAAAAAACCTAGAAAAGTATGTAATTTATACTGTATAATCAATTTAAACAAATCATGTAAATAATCAAATTAAATGTAAAGTCCATGTGGCAAGTGCCACTTAATTTATAATGCAGGGTCTATAAAAATTAAATGTGGTTGGGTACCACTGACCACGAACCAGATTCAACTCATAAAATTAACACAAGTGATTTTTTGAGAATGGGATGTTCTCTTCACTTCTTTGTCCTTCTGTGAGCTCCTTGGATTCATTCGGTTAAGGTATCCAAGTGGAAAGAACTCCTCCTAGAAGGTGTGTTTCTTTCCTCTTTGGATTCAAAACCATTATAACTTGAATCTTTAAATGGAAGGGAGCTCTCCCTTAAGGGATGTTCCCTCTTCTTTGGATTCAAAGTCAAAAGTTTAACATCACTTCTCAAAATCACTTTCACAACACTTGACTTGAATTAAATTACATTAAATCTAAAAAAATAAATAAAGGCTCTAGAGTATCTGCGTGGATATCCCAAGTAATTAATATTAAAATCAACATCCTAATTAATTGTTTGTATTGAATTACTTAAATTTCAATCACAACTATGGTTGGTCATGCTCTTTCAATTTTAAGGAGGATTAGCATGCTTAGCACATGCATAAAATTTGTTAATTAAATTTTAATTTTTGCCCCTTATTTTTTAGCCCTATATGAGCATAACCACCTGTAGAAAAGTATGTGAGCATCTAGATTATTACTAACCTAAGAGTAATCTAACACCCATCACATCAATTTATAAATTACATGGAATTAACATTTAAATAAATAATCACATCAAATAATTAATTGCAATTTGCATGTAATGAAATAACAAAAAATTTGGTACATAATAATAGGAAAGTAAAACACCGACCTAGCCTAAAACTAGAGTTGGTTATCCAAATGAACCATTTAAAGTGTGTAGAGTAAGCTGTGTGGCATGGATTATTCCTAAGTCGGGTAATTTATTAAAGTTGTCTAATGTTTTTATTTATTGAAGGCTTAAGAGATTTGAGTTTGAGTTTAAGTATTAATGGGTTGAAGTTAATTTTAAAGCATGTTTTTAATTATTGATTGATTACTATATTTGTATGCACACAAGGGCCATGAAGTTTATTTCATATGCCTTAGGACTAAGTTAATAGCCTTGTAGGTCTAGGTTACATACTAGTAACCAATATTATTAATTGATTTAATTTGTTAAGCTTAAGAGGGTTGATTATTTTTTAATTAAATTGATTGGTTGCTAGTTTTAAAGATTAGATTAGTTAGGTTTACAATAAACCTGTTTGTGGGGTTGTCATAGTGAGCATGAGGAGCCAAGCCTCCTTAGGATATATAGCTTGCCCAAGTAGTCTATCCATAAAACTTGGTTAATATAGTTGAATTAAGGATTTTAATTTAGTTAAATAATTAATAATCAATTAACTTTAAAGTTTTACACTCCTTTGAATCTGTTCGTGGTTTATCACAGTGGGCTTAAGGATGAAACCTCCTTAGGACACAGCATTGTAACTCAAGATAGTCCGTCCTAAAAACTTCATCTTAGGAGTGCTTTTTATGTATTAAGGGGTTTATTGAATAAATTTATTGATCAAATTAGTGTTTTATGGAGTTTTAATTGATTATCGAAGTTTAGAATTTTTTGAATTATTTAATACATATTTAATTAATGGGAAAATTTTTGACTTTTTGATTAAAATTAAAATCTAGAAATTTGATATTTTTCTTAAGTATTAGAACCTAAGATGAGTAATTAGACTCTAAGTTTGGTGGATTTGGATTTTTCTATATTAAGTTATGAAGTTTTTGATGTTTTGACCTATTTTTAACTATAATTGACAAAAATATTAACTTTTTAAAATTGACTCATTTTTGGTAGCTTGACATTTTTAATTAATACTAGACCTTAAATAGAGTCTAATGGATTCGAGTTTCCTCAATTTGAAATTTTATAGAATTAATTATGAATTTCTAAAATTTGAGTATTTAATTGGTTAATTAAAAGGGTTTTTAATAAAATTAATCCAGACTTATTCCAAACTTCTTAAAATCACTCCTAAAGGTCAGGAATGACCCAAGGGAATGTTTTCAAGTATTTGAGAACTATTTATAATTTTTAATTACAACAACAACAACAACAAGCCTTTATCCCACTACGCGGGGTCACAAATTTAATTTTATTGTGTAAAGGGTTTAATTCTAGTCACTTTGATTTATTATTTATATTTTTGGATTTAAATTGGATTTATTATGTTTTTTTGAATTTTAACATAGCTAATTTTATAATCGAATGGGCTCTAAATCCAATTAAAGGTTATTTTAAGGTGTAAAATGTCACAAAGTTTTTATTATAAAGTTTTACCCCTATTGGGTGTGTATAGAATTTTCTAGAAATTTTCTAAGTTATCTAGACCTTGAACTTAATATTTTTTTTAGGTGTCAATAAAGTTGAATGGTTTTGAAAATCATTGTCACTAATCCTTAGACATACATATAAATACATCATAACATTCTTGTTCCCTAATGCTAAGTATATAAAGAAATATATATTTTTAAATTTATGGGTCCAAAATGAACCCATGTATTTGAAAATTCAATTCATAAAAAATCTAGTCAAATCAGGACCCAAGAAAGTTAGCATTGGTGAAGGATACCCCATAATATATACAATCCAAATTTAAGGTCAATTTCACCATTGGATTTTGATAAATTTTAGAAGAATGGAAAATCATCATCTCTATTTTTCTCTAAATCTGATGAACAAAATTGTTTAATTTGTTTTTTTAAAATAAAGTAGAGGTTAAGATCTTTCCAACTAGCCTAAGAACATCTCTATTTTCTATGAATTTTTGAAGTTTTGAGCATTTAAAATGAATTTTAAATTCATTTTTAATTATATTAACTGGCTGCTAATAATTGGAATGATGGTGGTGGCAACTTTCCTCGTACATGACTTGTCGCACATTCTGATTGAGCCACTTGCCACATTAGGAAACCTATCAGGCCATCCGATCCATGCCAAATTGGATGAAAAAATCTGAATGCACCATGTTAGCACTCTATTTGGACAAACAATGTAGGTTTCAAAACTTGCCAGCTATAGCATGCTATTTAGCTTGATCTACATCATCCGATTGCAATACACGTGTGATCAAACAATCCAGATTGCACCAAAAATCATAGTTCAAAATGAATTAAGGTTTCAAACACTCATAAATTTTGATATAATAGTCTAAATTTGATGAAATTTGAAACATAGGATCTAGATACCCTAATCTTTTAACCCAATGAGTTTCAAAGCTCCATGGATTGGAATTTGGGAGAAATCAAGTTTTGATCATATAATATAAAATGAGGATAAATTTCTAGCATGTGGGTAGATTTTGATGATCTTGGGCATGTTAAATAGCTAGGGAGGTCCTTTTTAACTCCCTAAAAGACTCCAAAGTTTTGTCTAGCTTGATTGAAAGATATCTTTAAATCTCTTATTTCTCTCTCTAATATATATCTCTTCACTAGTGGAGGTTTTAGATGCATGAAGGAGCTGGGAAATGACTTGAGAAAGATTGGAGGAGCTCTAGAGAAGCAAGAGGAAGGGACTTGGTGGTTGGAGAGAGAGATGAGAGAGTGCTAAGCTGTTGAATGAGCACATTTCTCTCATTTGGCTAATTCAAATTACCCTGAACCACATGGATGACTAGGAATTATTTAAAAGCTTCCTAAGATGCTTGTTACTTGTTACTTTAACCCAAGTGGTTAAAAAATGTAGAAGAGAATAATCCAAAGGATAATGAGTTAGAAAGCTCATTTTGTCCTCATATGATCACATGGGATGACTTGGCATGCTTAAGACAAATTGAAAGCTTAATTCAAGATTATAATGCTTCTAGAGGGTGTTTAAATAGATGGAGTGAGTTATTTTTGAGTGAAAATGCTTGTTTGGGCTAGTTTTTCCATATTTGAAGCTAATTGGACTTCATGTTGAGTGTTTGATTAGTCAAATAATTAGCCAAAGCTTAGTTGGACACGAAGAATATTTGGGTGTTGTTTGAGTGAGCTCCCAAGGGATTAAGGAGATGGGTTGAGTATATAAGTATGCATAAAAATGGGTTTGACCAAATCTTGATGAGTTAACTTGATCAAATTGACTAAGGCATTGAATGAATTAAATTTGAGGTTTGATGGGGCTTGAATACATTTGATTAGTCATAGACCATGAATTGACCTATGTTGACTTGATTTGATCAAAATTAGGTTTAGTTGATTAAGTCTCCTAATGATTGGGTTAGGGTGACAAGTCATGTCCATTTCACTATGGGAGATGATTAGAGGTTTAAATGAGTTCATGCTTGATTGAGTGTGAATTGGGGTTATGGTTGTTCTGGTTAACCATTATTGAGTTAGTCAATAAGGTCAAACTAGTGGCTGGAGTTGGGTCTAACAGGTTTGATTGATTATTAGAGACCAATGGAGGTGGTATCATGCATTAGGATGATCATTTAAGTTGAAATGACCAAATGGACACTTTAGGGACAATTTGCTCAAAGTGAATTAACTTGGTCAACCATGCATGACCAGGGCTTTGATTTGAGTCCAATGCACTCCTAATGATGTTTAGGATGCATTATGGAGGTTTCAAGATTTGATTTTGCTAGGCTATATTGAGATTTGAAGAAAATTCTAATTTTCAACTTAAAGGAAATTTTAGTCATTTGGGCCACTGGTCAACTGTAGGTCTACCTACATCCACCAAAGAATAATTTTGTCTTCAACATGTCATAAATAGAGTTATAGACATAGTCAATGGTTTTGAGAAAGTTCCCAAGGTCAAATTCCACATGGTGGAAGGTCTAATGGCATAGGTTGTAAATATTTAAAAGTTTTGTAGCCTTTGAATTTCAATTGCGTTTCTAGGGTTAGAGGTCTTAGATTGGACTAAAATTTGAAGGGTTGACCATAGGGACATGCTTAATAAATATGAAATTGTTAGAACATGAATTGGGAGTCATTTGTTTGAGTTTTGAAGTGATTGAAAAATCACTCAAAAAGAGTTTTAGGACAAGGCCCTTAATCTTAGATTTTGGTCTAGAATTCTAGATTTGAGCTGGGTTCTAAATTTATTTGATTGAATTTGAATTATCCACTTCATTAAAAATTAATTGGATGATTGTTGTTGATAGGATAAAATTGAAGCATGATTGAGGCCTGGATTAGAGTTTGATTGAAAACTTGATTGAGATTTGATTAAAGACTAGATTGAGGTTTGATTGAAGACTGGATTTAGGTCTTGATTGAAGTGTGGATTTAATTTTGGAATGAAGTCTTGATTGAAGTCTATATTTAAGTCTAGATTGATGTATGGATTGAATTCTGGATTGAAGTCTTGATTGAAGTCTAGATTGAAGTATATATTGAAGTCTAAATTGAGGTCTATATTTAAGTCTGGATTGAATTGGATTGAAGTCTAGACTGAAGCTTGGATTGATGTCTAGATTAAAGTCTAAATTGAAGTTTATATTAATTGAAGTTTGGGTTGATGTCTTGATTAATTGAAGTCTAGGTTGAAGTTTGGATTGAGTTTTAGATGATTGACAGTTGGTGATTATCAACAATCAGATATACAAGTAGGAGTCTAGATGGATCCTGATGACCTTATACAAAAATGAGGTCAACAATACCAAAAAGGAGTGTTTATACACTATGTTCTCTACACTTTATACATAATTCAACACCTTAGTGCCAAATGACCTGACCAAATTCCATGACACCAAATATTTTATAGCACTGTAACATGGAGTTGAGAGAAGTTTATTAGGGAAACATTGAGTTAGGTTAGCACAATTCTATGGTAGAGTCAACTCAAGAGCATTAGAGCCCTAGTTTATGATTGTAATGTTGTGGTGGCACTATGTCTAGTGTCGTGATGCTTGAGTAAAGTTTTTATATGATTATATAAGTAGGATCCTTTTTTCATTGGTAAAAAGGAAGTTGTAGATCCACTGGTCATCTGTAAAGGTAGAAGAGTGATGTAATGCCAAATGACTTGATCAAATGCCATGACACCAAATCTTCTATAGCACTACAACATGGAGTTGAGAGAAGTTTATTAGGGAAACATTGAGTTGGGCTAGCCCAATTCCATGCTAGAGTCAACTCAAGAGCATTGGAGCCCTAGTTTATGATTGTAATGCTGTGGTGGCACTATGTCTAGTGTAATGATGCTTGAGTAAAAATATTTTGTGGTTATATAAATAGGATTTTTTTTCATTGGTAAAAAGGAAGTTGTACATCAACTAGTTATTTGTAAAGGTAGTAAAGTAGCAATTAAGAGTGGATAAGAGAGTGGGGAGTGATGGTGCTTAAGGGGAATCATTATGAGAAGAGTCCATTGTGTAGAGACTTACTTGAAAATGGTTACCCAAGTGATACTTTCTCCACTACCTTCTTATATATATATATATATATATATTTCTAATATTAGTAGTGTAATTTGTTTTGTATTAAATAATTTCTATGGCCAACTAAAATCATTATTTAGGCTTATTATGTGAATAAATTGTGTTATTCCTAATGTAGATGCTTACTTTTAAAAATATTTACGGTTGTTCTCAATTACTCTTAAATGTCATTTAATTTATACAATGACCATGTATAAAATTAAGACCTACTATGATTCATTGCCTCAATGGAGGAATATTGAAATAATTTTTAGCATTGAGATATAAAACTTTCGTTCCTAGATATATGATGAATATAATTCTAAGGTCTATGGAGAAATAACCACTGTAGAGGGGTGAAAGCCTTTCTTTACACCCTTACAAGGTCAACAAAGAGATAAGTGATCATTTGCTTTGATAGATAACTAGTATAGTCTACTTAAGAAAACATAGCATAGTTCATTATCATGAGTCCAAGACATTTTATTCTAAGTAACTTCCATTTTTTATATCATCTTTAGTAGTTATAGAACCTCACATTCATTTTGCACAGTAGGATAATTTTTTTTCTTGGGTAGACATTACTAGAGCATTCGTAGAGTACACTATTTCCTCATGGGATCAAAACTATTGTTATTTACTTTATTACTTGATCGATATGTGCACTTGCACAATGCATACATAACCAATGAACAGATATACAACTATACCCATCAACCCTTATCTCTAATTTCAATTCCAGTGGTTTTATAAAGTTATGGATAAAGATACATTTTTCTAATATTTTATAAAGTTTGCACTACATAACATTTGATATTGTGTCGTATGCTTTATCCCAATCATTTTGATTATAAGAATTTAGATTTTCATAGGTTAGTTTTTCTAAGTAATTTTTTGAGTGTATAAACTAATTGTGGCTTTTCTAGTAATTACAATAATTAGATAAAAGTTTTTAAATGTTTATATGAATATCCATATGAGATGGAATAAAATTTTAGCATTAAATGTATTAAATAGGTTTTTATTTATATTCGAGATGGAAAGATATTTTAAAAGAAAAATTGAAGCAGACAAACATGAGAGTATTTATAGTGATAATAATGCACAATCAAAAGAAAGTTATATTGAGCTCAATTTTGTTGAAATCCGTTTAGATCCTGAATTAAGAAAAAAGATTTGTGATAATCATCCAAATGAGAGAGATACGGCGCAAAGATTTTATTTGCAAATAGGACCATGTCAGCTTAGAGATCATGATTTTACATGGAAACTATTGGGAAATAAATTATGACGATTTAATCCCACATGATTTTATGAACACAAAAAATTGGTTAGAGTATAATATTGAAAAAGAGAAACTTAATGTTTATATTATTATCTCTATAGACCTGAGTTTGGAGTATTACTTGGCATTTGGAGTATAATATTGAAGTTGGAACTTTCTTTTTGATTGAAAAAGATGCAGCTTACATAAAAATTGGTTAGAGTATAATATTGAAGGCTAGAGATGATAGTTCTAACACAAAAGGATTTAAGAATTGAAAATAGATGGGTATTTTTCAAGTTCATATTAGTTAAGTTAATAGCTCCAACAATATTACTTGGCATCAATATGAAGATTTGATGAATCAAGACCTTAATATTAGGTTTTCTTTTAAAAGGCCTTTTGATCAAAATCCTAGAGATTATAAAACATGTTTAAATGCTAGTATAGATTGCATACATTTTCTTTACATAAAGGTTTAGCTTTTCATGGTCATGATGAATTTGAAGATTTTAAGAACCAAGGAATTTTTTTTAGCCCCTATGATTTTTAGCATGCCACAACAAAGATATAAAGAAAGTTATATTTAATAATGCCCCTTGAATAATAAATTGATTGCTTTAAAAATATGAAAATAAATCACACATGATGCTACTGCAGAGACTTCAAATATCATAATTCAGGAATTAGACAATGAGTTATTTGTAATTTTTTTGGATGAATAACGTGATATATAAATCAAATAAAAAGCTGTAGTTGTATTATTACATGTAGATATAAAAGGTTGTGTTATTAAGTGTTTCAATGGGATTGTGTATGTTAAGGAGACTTCTGCTTCAACTCTAAAGAAGGTAATTTAACCAATTCTTGTGAAATATGGATTGAGTATATCTCGATTACATGGGAAAGGTTATGATGGAACTAGCAACATGCATAGTGATTTTAACATACTAAAAGTTTTGATCTTGAAAGATAATTGCTCGGTTATTTACATACATTTTTTGCACATGAGCTTCAACTAGCACTAGTTGTCGTGGATAAAAATCCTATGTAAATTATTTCACTTTTTAATATAGTTTCTTATTTGATAAATATTATTAGAAGTCCATACAGGAGAAGAGAAATGCTATGATAAAAAAAGTATAACAAAATCATTAAACAACTAAAAAATGACAAATAATCAAGAGGTAGAGGCTCAAATTTGGAAGTAGATATTCAATTTGTTGGAGATACACATTGGGGTTTACATTATGGATCACTTATGAAATGAATACTTTTGTTTGGATCTATCATTGAACTTCTTGAGTTAATAATACAAGATGGTTTAAGTAGTGAGAAAAAAGGTGAAGCATATTCCCTTCTTGATTCTATATAATGCTATGAATTCATTATAAATTTTCATATGATGAAGATTATATTGGGAGTAAAGAAGGAGCTATCATAGGTGTTGTAAAGAAAAGTTCAAGACATCATAAATGCCATGAATTTGGTAAAAGTATCTAAGTAATGATTCCAAAATATGAGAGATCATGATTGAGACATTTTTCTTAAGGATGTTTGTTTATTTTGTGAGGTAAATAATATAGATATTCCATATATGAATGATACTTTTGTAAGGTGAGGAAGATCAAAGCAAAAAGTTGATGATATCATAAATAAACATCATTATCAAGTTGGATTATTTCACAATACAATAGAAATAAAAATTTAAGGACTCAATAATAGATTTAATGAAATAAATATAGAGCTACTTATTTGTGTAGCATGCTTGAATCCATGTGATTCATTTTTAGCTTTTGATAAGACTTGATTGATAAGCTTGGTAAAGTTTTATCCATCAAAATATTTAAATGTAGATCTCATAATGTAAGACAACTAACTTGATAAAATTTATTATTGATATAAGATCTAGTGCTGTACACATAAGTATGACTTGGAGGACTTGATCAAAAGCTAGTGGAGACTAAAAAGAGTGATATTTATCCTTTGGTAATCCTAATTATAAGGATTTCTCTAATTTTGTCAATTACTAAAACAACAGTCGATTGAACATTCTCATATTTGAAGATTATAAAGAATTGTTTACATAATCATGTGAGAGACTCCTGAATTAATGAGTTTCTTATTATATATATATATATATATATATATATATATATATATATATATATAAAACAATGTAGCTCACCTTGATCTATTGGTTGGCAGCTTTTGACTATCAACCAAAGAAGTCTTGGGTTCTAGTCTTGAGTTTGTGATGTGTGTGTGAGTTTGACTTAATTTGCTTAAATGTCCCAAAAAAAACCTTATTGCAGCTACTTTTAAGTGATTGAAACTATTTCCTTTCAGTTCGGTGGTACTGTTGCTCCATTTTAGAAAGGAAAACTTAAAAACCTTAAGTTTGGTTCTTGCTTACTCACAATGTTTACCAAGAAAAAGAAAAGAAAAGAAAAGAAAAGAAAAAGTGATGTCTGATATCAAAATTTTAAAATGCGAAAGGCAGATCTTCTCTAGCCATAAATAAGAGGTGTTACAATATGAAGCTATATTCGAAATGGAACTTAAGGACTTAGGGGAGTTTATTGTTGTTTTTTTGTTTTTTTTCATCTAAAAAAAGAAAGATATTTGTGTGCATATTTATTCCTTGTTTTCATAATATCTCCAAAACTAGTGAAAACACCCACTTGTTATTTAAAAAAATTTAGAAATACACTAATCTGTTTCCAAAAATAAAAATAATTAACCATAAATGCTTCCTAAATTTTGTTTTTGAAAAGGAAAAGAAAAAAAAGCACAACCTAACATGCTTTCTAGATTTTAGGGTCTGTTTGGGTAAGCTTTTTTAAAAACAGATGCAATATTTGTATGAGGGATGTGTTTATCTAAAGCAACGTTCTAAAAAGTACTTTCAAAAACAACTTTTTCTCAGTAGAAAACGTTCTGATGTGTAGCATTACTCATCTTTCTTCAAATTCATTAACAAAATTAACAGCTGCAACAAACAAACTGATAATTAATCTTATTAGTTGACTCTTCTTAATAGGATAAATGCACCATTCAGGCTGTAATATAGTTCATCACACTCATTGTATTTCCCCCCTGCAGGCATGAGATTGCTGGTATTGTCATTGAGGCTGGGTGCAATGTTCTCAAGCTCAAAATTGGTGACACAGTGGGGGTTGGATGCTTGGTAGGTGCTTGTCGTTCTTGCGAAAAATGCGTCCAACATAAGGAGAACTACTGCCCCAAGCTGGTATTCGCCTACAACTCGATTGACATTGATGGAAAAATCACCTATGGAGGCTACTCGAACATCATCGTTGTCGACGAGCATTTTGTGGTGAAGTTCCCTAAAAACTTTCCCATAGACCGAGGTGCGCCATTGCTCTGTGCAGGGATAACAGTATACAGTCCCATGAAGAATTTTGAGCTCGACCAGCCTGGAAAGCACATTGGCGTTGTTGGTATATGATATGTTTATATTTTATAATGTAGTTTTTGATACATGTAAAAAATTGCACACAATGTTTTCTTATAAATTTCACTAATTTTGGTACATATGAAAAATTTAAATGCATTAAGATGATACAGTCAAATGATTATTGAGTGTGGTTTCTGATGTTATTTATGTTATATATTTTATAAAACTTGTCTATGCTTGAAAGGCTGGCTAGAAATGATTTACAAATTAAGGTTGGGTGGATACATGTTACCCTATACAAGAGGGTGAGGTGACAGGCTTTTATTTAAAATAATATTTTTGATATAATCCTAAATGATATAGAAAGGGTGTCATAAGGAAACTTATTAAAATAATATGACACACAAATGGATATGAAGTGACGTCTTCTGATATTAAAGCCACCTGATCTAATAAAATTAATTTAAAGACATTTGATATCTATGGATCACATGATTTACTTAATGTACATGCATAATATTGACACTTTATGACATGCATATGAATATGATAGGTATATAAATTTCCTAAATTGGGATAGATAAGAAACTATTATATAACTAATGGGTATATAAATGATTAATTTTATTGACCCCTTATATTTTGTTACCGATTTCTGATTACTGCTCTTAAGATATATAGTTGTACTAACATTTATTGATCATATGACTTATTAATATTTCATTGATTATTACATGCTTTTATAATTATATGCTCATACTAGTATTGCTTAATTAAATGATTACTTTCATACTATTTCAGTTTTAGGTTTTGCTAACCTACTGAGTTATCAGCTTACTCTGTGGTTTTACATATTTTTTATGAAAGGGTTAGGAGCTAGTATAGTGAAGGCAGATTGGAGATTCAGGTTTTATTTTATTTTTATACTTCCTTTAGTTTTAATTTTTGATAGCCAGGAACTTAGAAAGTTGAAATGAATGTAATAATTGATCTTTTGGCTTCTATATATGAATTTTAAAGGATGAATGTAGTTTTATATTTTGATGTTAATTTTTAATTTCTTCCATTGGATTGATTGGATGAATTTATAGAAAATATGGTTAGTTAATGGTAATGATTCTTCCAAAATTAGACCTTGGGGTGTTATAAAAAAAGAAGAGGAGAGGAGAGAGAGAAGAGTGAGGAAACTTTCTAAGGCTTATTCTTCTATCACTTTTATTATAAAAATTATTTTAATCATTATAAGTGACTTCTACACTACATCTAATTTTAATGGTTTTGAGTTTGGTGTATTTCTCCCTCCTAAAATTGTTAAAAATATGATACCTCCCATTTTAGTTAGCTTTTATCATGTAAAATTTTTTATGTGATAGATATTATTATTGTGATTATTTTGACTGGCTTATATTAAAGTTTCACTAGCTAATTTGCTTTCTCTGATATTTATATAAAATGAGTAGGAAAATTTTGATAGTAAATTATCAGTTGTTAATATACTAGATCATGATATTATTATTAGAAATGTGGCTCCCTCTTTTATCAGCACCCTTGAAGAGAAGTGTTATCATTTGATGTGGGGTTTGAGACTTAGTCCATGACATTTGTTAGTGCCATTCCATATCTTTGATTTTTTGAGCTATTAGAGAGAGATGGGTTGGTGGAGAATGATTTGATGTCCACCCAATAATGGTGGGTTGCCAGTAGGAAGAGAACTAGTGGAGAGTCACTCAAGAGTGTGTTGAGTGGTAAGAAGACTAGGTTGGAGAGTAGTGATTTGAGGAGGGGAGGACCTAGAGTATTGCAACATATAGGATGATATATATTAGTTAGTAGTGCTCCTATCTATGGTTTCTATGGGAGGAGGAATATAGGTCAATGCTTTTTACATACTAGCCAGTGCTTCATATGTGGTAAGGAAGGTCCCAAGGTGGCAAAGTATTTATAGAGAGCATTGGAGGGTAAACCTACAGTCAGGGGTAGCTTGAGTAAGAGAATACAATCAACCCCTTCTAAAGTAGTTAGTGAGGCTTTGTCAAGCTATAGTGCAGATAAATTTTTAGGGAGACCATTAGGTGAATCAATAGGAGGAGCTCACTGGAAGTTGATTCTAGTTTATGGTAAAGTCTTGATGCAACCTAGAGTGTACAGTCTAACTCATTAAGAGGCGAAGGAGACACCAGATGTGCTGACAAGTATGACATTTATTTCTACATTATTTTTTCATATTTTATTTGATGTTTGAGTGAGTCATTCTTTTATATTTGGGCATGTGTTGGATAAATTAGGTTTATTTATAGATTTTTTAGCCTCTAATTAATCTATTTTGCTATCCACTAGAGATTTTTTAGTGGCTAGACAAGCATGTAAGTGTAAATTTAAAACTAAAAATAGGAAGTTGAAGTTAGAATTGATTGTATTTCCTATAAATAAGTTTGTTATAATAGTGGATATGGATTGGTTGAGCAAATATTAGGATTAGATAGACTGATGCAAGAAGTGTGAATTTGTGTGAAGGTAGGGAAATATTTTATTTTTTGGGATACCCAGAGTGTCTTTTTCTCTCCTATTTCTATATTACAAGTGGGTAAGACCTGGAGGAATGGGAATTATATGTTTTTGGCACATGTGAGAGCTTTAAAGAAATTTATTAAGGGTCCTAAAGATGCTCAAGTGGAAAAAGAATTCCTTCATATTTTTCTTGAAGAGGCATTTGGATTGCCTTCTAAAAGGGAGGTATACTTCTATAGTAAGGTGGTGTTAGGTACAACTTTAATAATAAAGACACCTTACAGGATGGAACCTAGAAAATTGCAAGAGTTGAAGGTGTAGTTGCTTGAGTTGTTAGCTTAGGACTTCATGAGACTGAGTGGATCACCATGGAGAGCACTTGTATTGTTCGTGAAAAAGAAAGATGGATCTCTGAGAATGTGTATTGATTATTTGGAATTGAATATGGTGACAATAAAAATAAATATTCACTACCCAAGATAGATTATTTTTTGATCAATTATAAGGTGCATCAAAATTTTCTAAGGTAGATTTGTGGTATGGGTACCATTAATTGAGAGTGAAGGTAATAGATGTAGTGAAGATTGAAAGTGTTATGACACACAAAATGGTGGGGTGAATGGGACATTTTAAACTTTTTGATGATTGTGCAGTGGTGTTGAGAGTGTTACTACATAAGAGGAGTGGAACCCCAACTTTGAGCTCGTGGGTTTCTGGATAGAAAAGTAGACTTAGAGCGAGTGCTGTGGTGCTGAGTAGCTCCTTCATGGCATCGAGTTTGATGCAGTTAGTACTGCAATACTAAGAAGTTTAGTTCCATGGTGATAGGTCAAGTTAGTGATTTTTAAATTAATAAAATATATTGATCCATTTATTAAACACATTACCTTAGCCACCTCCCCCATTATGCCCGCCTTACAAGGAAAGAGAGGAGAAAGAGGAGAGAGTGAGATAATAGAGAGAAAGTGGTTTAGAGTTTTTTAATTATTGGATGTATTTTGAGATTTCTTCTAATTGTGGCAGGTAACTTGAATCATGCCTTTATATTAATGATTTTGTGTTTTATGAATTTAATCACCCAAAATTAATAAAAATGTAAGTTTCTCTCAATTTTTTGTGATTTTGCCATGTAACCTTTTGTTTATAATAGTTGATAATGTTTTTGAGTATTTTGAAAATAATAATATGGAATTTCATTTTTTTTTTTGAAGAAAATGCAACTTGTATTAGAACAAAAAACCTAGATACAAACTACTTAAAGAAAAGGCAACCTATCACATTCCTCCTTTAACAAAGAAACAAAATAAGGAGGAATATTATTATCACTAAGTACATCCCAAAGAAGAGAGAGAATTAAGAGAGAGAAGGTACAAGAAATTATGTAAAAGTTACTGGTTTTTCAAATTTGATTTTGTGGGTTTCACGGTTACTCTGACGGTGGCTGAGGGTTACCGGCCTACTTTGGTCGGTGGTCCTTTAAATGTCCGACATCCTCCTTCAGGAAACGTTCGTTCATTCTCATTATGTCAACTGGTATTTGGTGACGGGATAGCTGGCTTTGCTCAAGGTACAAAATTAAAGCTTAAAAGTGGAATGCCATTAATCATCAATGAAGGTGGTTTGTTGTCATTGAAGAAGGATATTGAAGTTACTGGTAAGGGAAAGAATGTGATAGTTGAATACAATGTTAAAATCCATTTCAAATCTGGGTAGATTCAAAATTTTAGAGGCGAGTCAGTGTATAATGTGGCTGCTTCTTATTCATCAAAGTCTTTGATTGTAATGGATAAAGTTAAAAATGACAGTTATGTGCGTAAAGTCTTTGGGGGTTGGCTTCCAATTGTGTTCATCTGGGAGGAATAAGCTCACAAGTTAATCAAGTTGATGAAGTTATTATGATTGAAATAGTGGTGAAGGTCCTTGCAAAACAAATGAATATGTGAAAGAATTATATTCAGACCTGATAAAGGTTCGAAATTGTAATTCAGAAGATCTGGGTGATTGTGTTGGTGGTCTTGCAGCAGTTCCATCTCGACCATCTAGTACTTCACAATAAAATGCATAGATTAAGAAGGAAAACATAAAAGTCCTTGATTTAGACTTTAGTGATAGCTTTTATTATGATGGTTTATCCGTTAAACTACATTTATATAATGAAATGGAGAATTCTAATAAGCTTCAGAATTTATTAGTGATCAAGTCCTTTGATGGAAATGCTCCTTTTCCAGTGATTAGTTTGGAACTAAGAAGGCAATGGTCCCAATTTGATAGATTCCCTCTCACAATGCTTGGTATGGATTGGGTTCTATGTTCATTTTACGAGACAGAGCCTTCGGAATTAGTATTCTCTAATAGGCCTTGGTATGTTAATGGGCATATCATTGGAATTAATAAATGGTCGCCAACCTTTTCTCATACCTCCTTAAAGGGTTTAATTACTCATATTTGGATTATGATGCCAAATCTCCCATTACAATGTTAGAATGAAATAAATGTTTACAAAATTGCATCTATGGTTGGGAAGCCATATTTGGTTGATGGAAACATGTTTCAGTGGGGAAGAAGGGAGTTTGGGAGAATTTGTGTATGCATCAAGTATGATGCTAAATTGCCACTAGGTGTTTGGGTGGAGGGAAGCTCTGGGAAATTATTTCAGAAGATTGAATATGAAAGACTTCCCAATTTTTGTTTCAACCATGGTAGGATTGGGCACTTCAAGAAGGATTTTTAAGAGAATAAAATGGAGGTTAATGCTTCTAAACAAGTGGATAGTTTAAAAATTCTAGTGGTGGAAGATAATCCCAAAGCTGCTCATAAGGTTGTGGTTGAAGGTTTTTGTGATGACAAAAGAGGTTATGGACCATGAGTTCATGTTAATTATGGAAAAGGAGGATTAAAAATCCTATTCTTAGGAGGATTAATCCCTGTCTAGTGGAGGTTACTATAAGGAAGGAACCTGGATTAGTGAATCCCAATTCTAATGTAAAAGAAGCAGAAGGTATCAAGGTTTCAACTGAAGGAGGTTTTATAGAGCTTTTTCAGGGAGTGACTGAAGTCTATCCTTCAGTTCCTGCTAGAAGCTCAGTTCCATAATAGAAATAAGTTCAAAATGATGCTCTAGTTTTAGACTTGATTTAGGAACTTTCAGAGGAATTACTGGCTTCAAAAATCAAAGAGGTTATGTTTACTAATACATTTGTTATTTCTATTACTGAAAGAAAATTGAAAGTCTTAGATGGTTTGGTTGAGGAAGAAGAATTGGTTATCCCAAAGAAAGTTGTTTCTACGTCACTTAGCAGTTTGGATGGGAATAATAAACTGGGAGAAGTAAGTATGAAGATATTATGGGTGCGTTGAATGGTGATTTGTGAGGCAAAGAAGGTGGTTCTTCTAATGTGAAAAAGAAAGGTTCTAAGCAACTCAAAGGATTGGGTCCTATTAACTTGGCTCCTAGGATTAGGAGAGTGGATGGTGATCAAAAATATAAGTGGGGATTTCATCCCCTCTGATTCAATGATGTCTTCTATAGCTTTTTGGAATTGTAGAGGAGCTAGGAAAAAGAAAGCTTCTCTATATCTCAAGAAGTTTGTGAAGGATAATGGTGCGTTTTTTTTTTTGGGTTTGTTGGAAACCAAATCATCTGTTATTGATAGAAGGGATGTTGATTTGTTAATTGGTAATGAGTGAGATTTTTTTCAAGTTTCATCAGAAGGTTTATCTTGGGGCATTCTGTTGGTATGGAAGTCTAGCATTGCGACTTTTAATGTTTTGGAGTCCTCTCTTCAATTTGTTATTGGGAGTTGGATGTTCTTAATAAAGGGAGATGGAGGATTGCTTCAATATATGGGAATAAGGATGTTTATAAAAGAAGGATTTTGTGGGAGAGGTTAGAATTTTATTCTTATAAGGACTTGCCTATGATAATAGGGGGAAAATTTAATTGTTTACTTTCCAAGGAGGATAACAGGGGAGGGAAAATATTTTCCCTAGGTCATAAGGAAATGAAGACATTTCTATCTTGTAATAATTTTCATGAGATTGGGTATGTTGGACCAAGGTTCACTTAGTGTAACAACAAAATTGTTGCTGATCAAATTCTTAAGAGATTGGATAGATATTTTTTGAATTCAGCTACATTAAGCTCTTCTCATCGTATAGTGGTTAGGCACCTGCCTCGTGTTGCATCAGACCACTGTCCAATCTTATTAAATCTCCTAGATTTCAATCCTAGGATTAAGAGAACAATCAAATTTAAAGATGTATGGGCTTCCAACTCAGCTTCAGCTGCTGTGGTGAGAGGAGTTTGGGAGAAGAATTTGGCTGGTAGTTTGTCTAAAATCTTGAATTCCAAGATGAAGAAGTCTTTGAAGGCATTGTTTTATTGGAGAGCTAATCATAAAACTTTATTTCAGCTGAAGGAATGCCTATTGAAGGAAATAGAGGAGCTTCAAGTAAAAGAAGCTAATAATGGAGGCCTTTTGGATGTTGATAGCTGGACTCTCAAAGTTAAGGTGGGAGAACTCAACTCTACCTTGGCTCGATTGAATACTTGGTGGAGATAATGAGCTAAGGTTAAGTGGTTGGAGGAGGGGGATTGTAATTCCAAATTCTTTTAATCTTATGCTTTTGCAAGAAGAAATTCTAATTACATTTTTCAAATTAAAGATGAAAATGGAGACATGGTGGAGGATCAGCATCAAATTAAAGAAGTTCTATTTTGGTTCTTCAAGGAGAAGTGGAAAGATAGGAATTTTGTACTTGAAGGTTGGCCTTATCCGTGGAAGTGTTTAGAGGATGGAGATATAAGAATGTTGAGCAATGAATTTGCTTTAGAAGAATTGGAGGTTGTGATCAAGCAGAGTGGCAATAAGACTGCTCCGGGTAGTGATGATATTTCCTACTCCTTTATAAAATCTTATTAAAACATTATTAAAATAGATTTATGGAATGCTGTAAATCTGTTCTTTATGACGGGAGATATGGATTCCAGTTGGAAGAAGACTCTTATTGTACTAATTCCTAAGGTGAGCAACCCTTTGGTTCCTTCAAATTATAGACCCATTAGCTTGTGCAACACAATTTTTAAGGTGGCGGCCAAAGTACTTATGAACAGGTTGTCTTCCATTATCCCTAAATTGATTTCTAAAGAGCAAGTTACATTTTTGAAGTGGAGATCATTGTTGGTCATCTGTTGGTAGCTCAAGAGGTTTTTCATAAATTCAGATATTCTAAATCATCTAAAGGTTTTGTTTCCTTCATAATAGATATGGAGAAAACTTATGATTTTATGGGTTGGCCTACCTTGGTGAAAGCTTTGGAGTATTTTGGGTTTCCTTCAATATTTTCTAAGCTAATTTATGAATTCATCCAAGAGCCAAGATCCACTCTATTGATTAATGACAATCTTTCAAGTTATATCAAAACTAGATGCGACTTCCGTCAAGGTTGCCCCTTGTTTCCATTTTAATTTCGTCTTTGCTCACAACTTTTATCTAATGCATTTAGACAAAAAGGAGAATCTATTGGAATTTGTGTGAGTTCAAATGGGCCAAGGATCTCTCATTTGTTGTATGCAGATGACATTATTATCTTTTCAGAAGCCAAGTTAAAGGTAGTTAAGGAAATTTAAGCTATCTTGGATGAATTTTGTGGGTGGACAGGGC
The DNA here is from genome assembly GCF_001605985.2 of Dendrobium catenatum. Classification (NCBI taxonomy): domain Eukaryota; kingdom Viridiplantae; phylum Streptophyta; class Magnoliopsida; order Asparagales; family Orchidaceae; genus Dendrobium; species Dendrobium catenatum. The sequence goes on from NW_021319099.1 coordinate 540,725, forward strand.
AAAGAGTTAACGTTAATAAGTCTTGTATGTTTTTTGGCAAATATGTTAGCTGAAGGAATAAAAAATCTATTTCTCAAATTATGGGATTTAGATCAGTTAAAGAGTTGTTATACCTTGGGGTGAAAATAGTTCTGAGGAGACTAATAGGGGAGGATTTCCCATTTATTATTGATAAGTCTTTGAGTATGATAAATATTTGAGGAGGAAAGTTTATTTATTTAGATGGCAAAATCCTTCTTGTCAAAATAATTTTGCTCTCTTATATAACCTTCCATTGTACAAATTCTTTGGTCCCTAAAGGTGTTCTTGATAAAGTTGATAAGTTATGCAAAAATTTTATTTGGAATAAAACGAATGGAAGATTTGGAATGTATTATATGAATTGGAATGTAATGTGTTAGCCTTTTAAGTGGGGAGGTAGAGCTCTTCATTCATGTTCTAATAAAGCTGGGGCATTGAGAGCCAAGCTTGCTTGGAAGTATATTCAAGAGATGGATTCCGTGCTGCATAAAGTTATTTTTCCAAAATATGGTTCACTTTTTATGGATGACACGTCAAAGAAAGGTGGATCTATTGCTTGGAAACTTATATATGATGGAGGTAAATCTCTAAAGCCAATTGTTAGATGAAGCATTGCTAATGGTGAGTCAACTGATTTATTCAAGGATACTTGGGTTCTGGACAAAAGCTTATGCAGGTGGCCAACTTTTATTCTCCCACATGGTGACTTCTTGGTTGGCAAATTCATTTCAAAAGGCTACTGTAATATGTATGAACTCAACAAATTCATTTGTATTGAACTTGTGAAACTAATATGTCAAATACATATTTTTTCAGATTTGGGAGAAAATAGGATGGATTTAATATTCCAACAAGAAAGTCAAATTCTGCACTCGTATTTGAAGATTCAGTTTAACATAATTCTCTAGTTCAATACTGGATTTGGATTAGAAAGGCTAAATTGATTCCACGGGTAGAGATATTCTGGTGGAGAGTTTTCCATTATGCTATTCCTACTTATCAATTCCTATCTTATAGGAGATTGTAAAGGGAAAATGGGTGTCCTGAAGCTATAATGATGTTGAAGACATTGAGCATGTTGGAGTTAAATGTAAGAAGCTATTAGAAGTTTTACAACATCTTAATATATGTGGCGTTTTTTTATCTCATCCTTTATTTCATTTGAAGATTGTTGTAAATGACTGTCTAAACAGAATTCTTTGCTAGTTAATTTATATCGAATGTGGTTTTCTTTTCATGGAAGGTGAGAAACAAGATGATTCATGAAGGAAAATGATGAAATTTCATTGGTGATTGCTGTTAATGCCATGAGCTATGCCTCAATTTCTCATTCTAGAGCTAATTTTAACTCGGGTATATGGGGTGCTAACCAACCTTTTAGGTTGTCAAATAACTATTGGCATCCTCCTCTACCCGATTGGATCAAAGTTAATGTTGATGCAGCGTTACTATCATCTTATAAAGCTGGAATTGGTGGGGTTTTTTGTGACTACAAAGGTAGATTCCTTTTGGCATTTGATCTTGCTTGTGTTCACTAGGATGTATCTAGATTGGAGCTTTTAGCTACTCAATCTCTTAAGGAGGTGATAAAAAATTGGATGTACAATTATAAGGGGATCATAATTAAAAGTGACAATGCTAATATCATTATGTTTCTTCAAGAGGAAAAATCTAGTGGCAGTCAGAGAATGAAAGCTCTTACTTCTATCAAAGACTTCAATCATGTGATTTTTAATTATCTAAATAGGAGTTGTAATAAGTTAGCAAACTTATGTGCTAACTATGCTCTTTTTAGTTCTTTTATTTATTAAGACATTAGTATGAATAAGGTTCCTCCTTTGTTTCTTTCTTTATTAAAGGAGGAATATGATGTTTATAGTTTGAGCTTGTATTTCCTTTATTAGTACTTATTGCAGTTGGTTGCATTTTGTTCAAAAAAAAGTTCATCCCAAATAAAATCAAAAGAAACATCTAAGTTAGCACAATAATCAGCTTACTTATTCCCATTATGACTAGTATATTGAAATAAGACATTATTGAATACTTTAAAGAAAAACAAATCCTCCACCACTCGGTCCCCCAACCTCAACTCAGAATTTACATAGGATGCTTGAAGAAACTTGATAACATTCCAATTATCACCTTCAATAATAATGCCATCCGCGTCTTACATCCACCTTTGCATAACTTTCTTCAAGGATTTAAATGCCATCAATTCCAATTATTCAATATACCAATGTATACAACCAAAACCAAAGGCCAAAAAGAATCTCCCTTTATTATCTCTAACCACTCCACCAACTCCTACTTTATTAGATCTCCATAACGAAGCATCAATGTTAATCTTAATCCACGCGGGAGGAGGATGGTTCCAAGATGTGGAAAACAGTCGGGAAGACTGATTAACACCCCAATTTTTCTACATGATCTTATTAAGGTGAAAAGCGACCACCAAATTAATTACTTTTGAAGCAATAAAAGTAGCACTATCTTCCACACCACCATGCTTGACTTTATTTCTTCTATTCCATGAAAAGTATAACAAAGTATAATATAACTTATCTTTAAATGGATTAGTAATAGTAAACCTTTCCAAATCCTTTATGCACTCTTGAAAAGAACATAAAACTGGAACATTGAATCCCCAAGATTCAGATAATTAAAAACTTGAATTAGTTGTAGATAAGCAGTAACTATTGTTGCGGATCAATGGTTTATGATTTTGATGATAGCAAATATTCCTTATTTCTCTATGATTGCCTTATGTGCTAACGTTTCAGGTCCACACGATCAGACTGAAATCTGGAACCAGCTCAAGATTGGGTAGACTAGGTCTGTGTCAGTTTATAATCTTTTTTCCTTTCTTGAGTCTGTTGTATTTGATGTGGCATCTGAAGATTTGTAACTTGGAAGATTTTCTATTGTGCCCTAAAAGATTTCTATTTTTGGTAACATTGTCCGGGACGATATTTATATCATCCTGGACGATCTGAAAAAAGTAGAAATCCAAATTAGGGCATCCTCATCAAAGCAGCCATCTTTATGCAAAACACATCGTCCTAAATGATTTTGTATCGACCAGGACGATTAGCTCAATTCAGCAAGAATCTGCCGCCATATCTACTTAGGAAAATCTTATTTTTGGATATCGTCCTGGTATATCGGCCTGGACTATAAAATATCGTCCTGACCGATCCAGGTCAAGTTTTCCAAAATTCCTCAGGCAGTTTTGGAAAGAAATTAATGGGGATTTCGTCCAGGCCGATCACAAGATCGTCCGGGATGATTAGACATCGTCCAGCTTCATTTCAGGGCGATATTCAGGACGATTTTCCTCATATTTGAACTAATCGGCCAGGACGATTTGTCTATCATCCTGGACGATAATGGCGGCAACTTGCATTAATGAGCTCGTTTTGAGAGCTTCTATTTAAGCTATGGCAAGCACTTTGTAAGTGTCTTTGGCAGCCATTGTAGCTTCGTTCTTATGGGGGAAACTTGAATAGAGAGCTTGAAAGGGAGAGAGGAAGGGTGGAGTTTGAGAGGGAAGAAGATCTGTGAGGGGGGGGGGGGGGGAACTCAAGGGAGTGTGGAGGGGATTCCACACGGTTGCTCTGGCAAATTTGAACTTAGTACCATCAGATCAAGGCTTGTCTTCGAGGTAAGTTCACCAAAGAAGAAGATCTCCTTGTGTCAAAGGACCGGCGACTCGTTGCACCGGGGATGATGGAAGTGATTTTGTAAGGGCTTCTCCGCCTAAGCTGTGGGGACTAAAGGAGAAGACACTTGTTTTATGCAATACTTGGAGGGTGCCTCCAAGGAGTGGACGTAGGTCAAGGCTTGACCGAACCACTATAAATCCGGTGTGTTCTTTTTCTTATTATTGCTTCCGCATTTATTTTTCTTCCGCACTTTGTTTTTTGTGATTTTTGGTTGGAGTTTATCTTTGTTTAAAGTTTTCCAATTCACCCTCTTTTTAATTAGCTTTGGGCCAGTTTCTATAGGGCCTAACATCCTAAGCAAACTTTCAAGTGCCATCTGAGCACTTTTAGAGTGGTATCAAGAGCAAGTTTTCATAAAAAATAAGTTTTTTAAAACTTTTGAATTTCGACCATGGCTAATTTTTCGAATCGTAATGTTGCGGAAGGATATTCAATCACCAGACCTCTTTATTTGAAAATATATCATTTGATTTTGGAAAACTCGCATGTCATTTTTTTTGCAATCGATTTGATTTTCGCATGTGGCATATGATTTTAACTGGTTATTTCATCACCGTCACGAATTGTTAATTAAGAATTAAAATTGATATTCCTTTTAGTCAATGGAACAGGGAAAAAAAACTCAATGCTCAATTGAATGCAAAGTCTTTAATTGCTTTTTCTGTGCTTTAAATTCTGATGATTTTATGTTAGTATCCACGTGCACTACAGGTAGGAAGTTTGGGATAAATTGCACACCATATAAGAAGGCACTAGTGAAATCAAGCAATCCAAGTTGAATTTTTAATGCATGATTTTGAATTATTTTCCATGAAACCTTTTGAAACGATCTCAGACATGTATACCAGATTCATTCAAATTGTAAATCATTACATGCTTTAGGAAAAATTTTCCAAATTTTTGAAAAGTTAAACAAATATTCTTCATGTCGTTACTGGATAAATTTGATCTAAGTATTGTATTATGAATCTAAGATTTGAATGTATATTCTATTTGATAATTTGATTGGCTCCCTTGCCTATGAGCAAGGTTTGGGTCAAGATTTGGGATGCAGTGAAACGATTGTTTTAAAAAGCTGAAGATATGGAAAGAGGGAGCTTAAGTTTGGTGATGATTAGCATGACTATCAAGCAATCAAAAAGATACCAAAGCATAACCAAAAGTGGAAAAAAGGTAAAAAATGGTAAAGATGTCCATATTTTTCTCCGACGTTATTTGTTTTAATGTAGGAAGCTTGGACATATGAAAAAATCAGTGCCCTAATTTAAGAATTCTTTCTACGAACAGAAAAGGGCAAGGCGAAGCAAATTTACTGGGGAAATAATTGAAGGCAAAAATCTCATGGTAAGATCGTGTCTCTGGAAGCATCGAGCCAGAGAGAGAGTAATGGTTAAGGAGCCTTTCGTGGCTTTTTTGGTCTGTGTTTTGTGTTTTTCCTTTTTTATTTTTGCATTTTTGTTTTGTTTATTCTTTGAAATTTTTATTTTCATGAACGTTTTTCTCTGATCACACACACATTTCCATTTTTTAAAATGGAAAATCTACTTCCTAATTTTTATTATCTTGGTAAGTTGTGTTTGACTTCTCTAAACAGTCAGAGGAAGGGAACTCATGAATTTGTTTCTCTTTCTCTCTTCTTAAGAGGTTATTTCTTAACTTTTGTATTCAAAAATCTTATCATATTTTAATTGATTTTGAAACTGATTTTATTTATCTCCTACATTCTTTTCTGATCGCATAGGAATCCTTTTGCAAGATTGGTTTTGAATCCTACATCATGAAGATTTTGCTTGTAATCAAGTTATTCGTGTTGATCAATAATTTGGGTTTACTTTGTTTCTTGAAAATATAGAAAGAAAGCACTATATTTTTGAAAATAATTAAAAAAAGTGCAATGATGCAAACCAAAAGATGCGAATGACGCAAATTAAAAAAAATATAACCCAGAAGGTAGTTATTAAATCAAAAGATGCTCAAGCCATCAAGTGATAAGGGCATAAAATGAGCCACAAAAAAATATGCTGTAATTTTTTTTTACTACTACTAAAACTCTAAAGAAAATCCCCTTGATATTTTGAAACTTGTGCTTTGAAAATTTTTGGTTCTTGATTCAACATTCGTGCATATGATCTTCTATATAGATATGTTTTATGAAAGAGTTTGGAAAATTAATGTTTCTTTTTCCCGTTATATTCCTTGATTATGGGATATTTGAATTAAAAAGTTTTATATTTTAGACTTAAAAGACTTGAGCTTTAGATTAACATTTATGAATTCTTCTACCTTTCTGGTTATGCGTTGTCAATTCATTTACTATAAGTTTTTTATTAAACCAAGGGTATCTTTCTCATTTTCAAGAAATAATTTGTTTTTTCACTAGATCAGGGAAGGTTTTTTTTTTTTTTTTCTTTTTCGTTTTGCTTTTTGTTTTGTGCCTCCTCTCTTTTTGATAATAGTCAAAGGGGGAGAACGTATTGTTGAAATTTTTTACTGTAATCGTATTGTATCTATATTTTAAAAAAAACTAAAAACACAAAAATATTTGTTCTCCCCTATTTTTTAAGTGTTATTATATGTAAGGGGGAGATTAGGAGAATTATTCTTTTTTTTGAAAATTCAAACTGAATTGTTTGCATCATCAAAAAGGGGGAGATTATTGCGGATCAATGGTTTTTATGATTTTGAATGATAGTAAACATTCCTTATTTCTCTGTGATTGCCTTATGTGCTAAATTTTAGGTCACACGATCAGACTGCAATCTGGAACAAGTCAAGATTTGGTAGACTAGGTCTGTGTCAGTTTGGTATCTTTTTCCTTTCTTGAGTCTGTTGTATTTGATGTGGCATCTGATGATTTGTAACTTGGAAGATTTTTTGTTGTTCCTAAAAGATTTTCTATTTTTGGTAATCGTCTGGGACGATATTTATATCGTCCTGGATGATCTGACAAAAGTAGAAATCCTAATTAGGGCATCCTCAATTAAGGGCCGTCTTTTAAGAAACACATCGTCCTGGACGAATTTTGGTATCGGCCAGGACGATCAGCTCAATTCAGCAAGAATCTGCGCCATATTTACTTAGGAAATTTTATTTTTGGATTATTGTCCTGGTATATATCGCCTGAGACTATAAAATATCATTCCTGGCAATCCAGGTCAATTTTTCCAAAATTTCTCAGGCAGTTTTGTTGGAAAGCAATTAATGGGAATTTCATCCAGGCCGATGCAAGATCGTCCGGGATGAATTTAGCATCGTCCAGCTTCATTCAGGTCGATATTCATGATGATTTTCTCATATTTGAACTTCGTTCAGCGTTTGTTATCAATCCTGGATGATAATGGCACATTGCATTAATGAGTTAGTTTTGAGAGCTTTATTTAAGCTCTGCAAGGCACTTTGTAAGTGATTGTTTGTTGTTCTTGTGTGGGAAACTTGAAAATAGAGAGCTTGAAAGGGAGAGAGGAAAGGGTGGAGTTTGAGAGGAGAAGATCCTGTGAGAGGGGGAACTCAAGGGAGTGTGGAGGGGATTCACACAGTTGCTTCCGGGCGATTCGCACCTTAGTACATCGGATTCAAGGCTTGTCTCGAGGTATGTTCACCAAAGAAGAAGATTGATCTTGGTATCAAAGGACCGGCAACTCCGCCGCACAGGGGGATGGTGGGAAGTGATTTTGTAAGGGGCTTCTCCGCCTAGTTGTGGGGGCTAAAAAGAG